>NW_027461819.1:199747-433783 GCF_050947455.1 Rhinoderma darwinii
GATGGAGGTTGTAGGAGCAAGGAGAAGTTGTCTGTAAAGTTGGTGGATGCCTATTTTCCATTTTGCAGTCCCTTGTCTCCCTCTTGTGGCCTCCTGGAGGCAACTAGCTGTGCAAAAAAAAGACAGCCTGGCGGCCGGCTGTTGCAGTGTTGCCCTCTCAGGCAACACTGAGTGACTGACTGAGCCTCACCGTCTTATATAAAGTTCAGACGGAACTTTGCACGTGTCATAGTGGAGCCCTCAGGATTCCAGAGCCAGCTTTCTGACATCATAATGGGGCCTCAGAGATAAAAGCCTGGGCCCAGGCAGTGTTGGTCAGTGCTGCTCAGCAGGCAGCACTGGACTGGACTGGATTACAGCTGATACAAGGTGTGAAGGAACAAGGGGTGGCTGTGGGCATGCACTTGCTGCCGCTGCCAGTGTTTATCTGCATGGCAGCAGGGCATTTGGGCGTTGCCAGGAAGGCGTTTTTATGTAGATTCCTCCTCTTTCAGCACTGCATTGTGGTGCAAGCAAAAGAAGCAAATCCTGTCTGGCTTCCTCTCCGGCCTTTATTCACCTCCCGTGTAGCTGTGAGTGTGTGAGCCTGCAGGGCCCCATGGAATTGCCTAGAAGTAGGCTGAATCGCTGCAAGGGCTGAACAGCAGTATCGGGCAGGCTCGGGCAACGCGCGGCCCGTTCGGGTTATCGCTTCTCGGCCTTTTGGCTAAGATCAAGTGTAGTATCTGTTCTTATCAGTTTAATATCTGATACGTCCCCTATCTGGGGACCATATATTAAATGGATTTTTAGAACAGGGAGATGGAAATAGAGCTTGCTCTGTCCACTCCACGCATTGACCTGGTATTGCAGTATTTCCAGGACCGGTGCACCCTTTCCTTATGTGTTGACTAAAAGCAGATTCCAAAAGTGTTTTTTGTCTTTGCTATTGTTTCTGTCTTTCTGAAGGGATCTCCCCTTTTAATCCCATTATTTCAACACCTGTTGGACAATGCATGAGTGATAATGAGCTCATTGATTAAATGCAATTAATGAATAGATTGCCACCTCTTGTTGTGTGTCGTCTGTGTTTCTGTGTTTCCGGCATTTCACATTGGAACACCTCATTCACCTTCCTTGTCTTCTCTCCGCCCTCCCTTTTAGGTAAGTTAAAGAGCTGCACCTGAGCCAGCCACTGATTGATTGATTGATTGATTGATTGATTGATTGATTGATTGATTGATTGATTGATGCAGCACAACAGTCAAATAGTGGAGTGGAGTAGGGGAACAGCAAACAGCCAATAAAGCAGCCCGCCCGCTCGCCTGCCCGCCACAATGGACCTACCTGTGTACACTAGATGGATGTGATGGAATGTACTGTCGTCCCTACATTTCAAGAAGAAGTAAGAATTGCAGTTGCAACAAAGCCTTGCTTGCCTACAAAGAGAGCAGCAATTTGGATTTGTTACTATGTTACCTAGAAGAATAACAAACTGTGCAAGGATGGAGGTTGTAGGAGCAAGGAGAAGTTGTCTGTAAAGTTGGTGGATGCCTATTTTCCATTTTGCAGTCCCTTGTCTCCCTCTTGTGGCCTCCTGGAGGCAACTAGCTGTGCAAAAAAAAGACAGCCTGGCGGCCGGCTGTTGCAGTGTTGCCCTCTCAGGCAACACTGAGTGACTGACTGAGCCTCACCGTCTTATATAAAGTTCAGACGGAACTTTGCACGTGTCATAGTGGAGCCCTCAGGATTCCAGAGCCAGCTTTCTGACATCATAATGGGGCCTCAGAGATAAAAGCCTGGGCCCAGGCAGTGTTGGTCAGTGCTGCTCAGCAGGCAGCACTGGACTGGACTGGATTACAGCTGATACAAGGTGTGAAGGAACAAGGGGTGGCTGTGGGCATGCACTTGCTGCCGCTGCCAGTGTTTATCTGCATGGCAGCAGGGCATTTGGGCGTTGCCAGGAAGGCGTTTTTATGTAGATTCCTCCTCTTTCAGCACTGCATTGTGGTGCAAGCAAAAGAAGCAAATCCTGTCTGGCTTCCTCTCCGGCCTTTATTCACCTCCCGTGTAGCTGTGAGTGTGTGAGCCTGCAGGGCCCCATGGAATTGCCTAGAAGTAGGCTGAATCGCTGCAAGGGCTGAACAGCAGTATCGGGCAGGCTCGGGCAACGCGCGGCCCGTTCGGGTTATCGCTTCTCGGCCTTTTGGCTAAGATCAAGTGTAGTATCTGTTCTTATCAGTTTAATATCTGATACGTCCCCTATCTGGGGACCATATATTAAATGGATTTTTAGAACAGGGAGATGGAAATAGAGCTTGCTCTGTCCACTCCACGCATTGACCTGGTATTGCAGTATTTCCAGGACCGGTGCACCCTTTCCTTATGTGTTGACTAAAAGCAGATTCCAAAAGTGTTTTTTGTCTTTGCTATTGTTTCTGTCTTTCTGAAGGGATCTCCCCTTTTAATCCCATTATTTCAACACCTGTTGGACAATGCATGAGTGATAATGAGCTCATTGATTAAATGCAATTAATGAATAGATTGCCACCTCTTGTTGTGTGTTGTCTGTGTTTCTGTGTTTCCGGCATTTCACATTGGAACACCTCATTCACCTTCCTTGTCTTCTCTCCGCCCTCCCTTTTAGGTAAGTTAAAGAGCTGCACCTGAGCCAGCCACTGATTGATTGATTGATTGATTGATTGATTGATTGATTGATTGATTGATTGATTGATTGATTGATTGATTGATGCAGCACAACAGTCAAATAGTGGAGTGGAGTAGGGGAACAGCAAACAGCCAATAAAGCAGCCCGCCCGCTCGCCTGCCCGCCACAATGGACCTACCTGTGTACACTAGATGGATGTGATGGAATGTACTGTCGTCCCTACATTTCAAGAAGAAGTAAGAATTGCAGTTGCAACAAAGCCTTGCTTGCCTACAAAGAGAGCAGCAATTTGGATTTGTTACTATGTTACCTAGAAGAATAACAAACTGTGCAAGGATGGAGGTTGTAGGAGCAAGGAGAAGTTGTCTGTAAAGTTGGTGGATGCCTATTTTCCATTTTGCAGTCCCTTGTCTCCCTCTTGTGGCCTCCTGGAGGCAACTAGCTGTGCAAAAAAAAGACAGCCTGGCGGCCGGCTGTTGCAGTGTTGCCCTCTCAGGCAACACTGAGTGACTGACTGAGCCTCACCGTCTTATATAAAGTTCAGACGGAACTTTGCACGTGTCATAGTGGAGCCCTCAGGATTCCAGAGCCAGCTTTCTGACATCATAATGGGGCCTCAGAGATAAAAGCCTGGGCCCAGGCAGTGTTGGTCAGTGCTGCTCAGCAGGCAGCACTGGACTGGACTGGATTACAGCTGATACAAGGTGTGAAGGAACAAGGGGTGGCTGTGGGCATGCACTTGCTGCCGCTGCCAGTGTTTATCTGCATGGCAGCAGGGCATTTGGGCGTTGCCAGGAAGGCGTTTTTATGTAGATTCCTCCTCTTTCAGCACTGCATTGTGGTGCAAGCAAAAGAAGCAAATCCTGTCTGGCTTCCTCTCCGGCCTTTATTCACCTCCCGTGTAGCTGTGAGTGTGTGAGCCTGCAGGGCCCCATGGAATTGCCTAGAAGTAGGCTGAATCGCTGCAAGGGCTGAACAGCAGTATCGGGCAGGCTCGGGCAACGCGCGGCCCGTTCGGGTTATCGCTTCTCGGCCTTTTGGCTAAGATCAAGTGTAGTATCTGTTCTTATCAGTTTAATATCTGATACGTCCCCTATCTGGGGACCATATATTAAATGGATTTTTAGAACAGGGAGATGGAAATAGAGCTTGCTCTGTCCACTCCACGCATTGACCTGGTATTGCAGTATTTCCAGGACCGGTGCACCCTTTCCTTATGTGTTGACTAAAAGCAGATTCCAAAAGTGTTTTTTGTCTTTGCTATTGTTTCTGTCTTTCTGAAGGGATCTCCCCTTTTAATCCCATTATTTCAACACCTGTTGGACAATGCATGAGTGATAATGAGCTCATTGATTAAATGCAATTAATGAATAGATTGCCACCTCTTGTTGTGTGTTGTCTGTGTTTCTGTGTTTCCGGCATTTCACATTGGAACACCTCATTCACCTTCCTTGTCTTCTCTCCGCCCTCCCTTTTAGGTAAGTTAAAGAGCTGCACCTGAGCCAGCCACTGATTGATTGATTGATTGATTGATTGATTGATTGATTGATTGATTGATTGATTGATTGATGCAGCACAACAGTCAAATAGTGGAGTGGAGTAGGGGAACAGCAAACAGCCAATAAAGCAGCCCGCCCGCTCGCCTGCCCGCCACAATGGACCTACCTGTGTACACTAGATGGATGTGATGGAATGTACTGTCGTCCCTACATTTCAAGAAGAAGTAAGAATTGCAGTTGCAACAAAGCCTTGCTTGCCTACAAAGAGAGCAGCAATTTGGATTTGTTACTATGTTACCTAGAAGAATAACAAACTGTGCAAGGATGGAGGTTGTAGGAACAAGGAGAAGTTGTCTGTAAAGTTGGTGGATGCCTATTTTCCATTTTGCAGTCCCTTGTCTCCCTCTTGTGGCCTCCTGGAGGCAACTAGCTGTGCAAAAAAAAGACAGCCTGGCGGCCGGCTGTTGCAGTGTTGCCCTCTCAGGCAACACTGAGTGACTGACTGAGCCTCACCGTCTTATATAAAGTTCAGACGGAACTTTGCACGTGTCATAGTGGAGCCCTCAGGATTCCAGAGCCAGCTTTCTGACATCATAATGGGGCCTCAGAGATAAAAGCCTGGGCCCAGGCAGTGTTGGTCAGTGCTGCTCAGCAGGCAGCACTGGACTGGACTGGATTACAGCTGATACAAGGTGTGAAGGAACAAGGGGTGGCTGTGGGCATGCACTTGCTGCCGCTGCCAGTGTTTATCTGCATGGCAGCAGGGCATTTGGGCGTTGCCAGGAAGGCGTTTTTATGTAGATTCCTCCTCTTTCAGCACTGCATTGTGGTGCAAGCAAAAGAAGCAAATCCTGTCTGGCTTCCTCTCCGGCCTTTATTCACCTCCCGTGTAGCTGTGAGTGTGTGAGCCTGCAGGGCCCCATGGAATTGCCTAGAAGTAGGCTGAATCGCTGCAAGGGCTGAACAGCAGTATCGGGCAGGCTCGGGCAACGCGCGGCCCGTTCGGGTTATCGCTTCTCGGCCTTTTGGCTAAGATCAAGTGTAGTATCTGTTCTTATCAGTTTAATATCTGATACGTCCCCTATCTGGGGACCATATATTAAATGGATTTTTAGAACAGGGAGATGGAAATAGAGCTTGCTCTGTCCACTCCACGCATTGACCTGGTATTGCAGTATTTCCAGGACCGGTGCACCCTTTCCTTATGTGTTGACTAAAAGCAGATTCCAAAAGTGTTTTTTGTCTTTGCTATTGTTTCTGTCTTTCTGAAGGGATCTCCCCTTTTAATCCCATTATTTCAACACCTGTTGGACAATGCATGAGTGATAATGAGCTCATTGATTAAATGCAATTAATGAATAGATTGCCACCTCTTGTTGTGTGTCGTCTGTGTTTCTGTGTTTCCGGCATTTCACATTGGAACACCTCATTCACCTTCCTTGTCTTCTCTCCGCCCTCCCTTTTAGGTAAGTTAAAGAGCTGCACCTGAGCCAGCCACTGATTGATTGATTGATTGATTGATTGATTGATTGATTGATTGATTGATTGATGCAGCACAACAGTCAAATAGTGGAGTGGAGTAGGGGAACAGCAAACAGCCAATAAAGCAGCCCGCCCGCTCGCCTGCCCGCCACAATGGACCTACCTGTGTACACTAGATGGATGTGATGGAATGTACTGTCGTCCCTACATTTCAAGAAGAAGTAAGAATTGCAGTTGCAACAAAGCCTTGCTTGCCTACAAAGAGAGCAGCAATTTGGATTTGTTACTATGTTACCTAGAAGAATAACAAACTGTGCAAGGATGGAGGTTGTAGGAGCAAGGAGAAGTTGTCTGTAAAGTTGGTGGATGCCTATTTTCCATTTTGCAGTCCCTTGTCTCCCTCTTGTGGCCTCCTGGAGGCAACTAGCTGTGCAAAAAAAAGACAGCCTGGCGGCCGGCTGTTGCAGTGTTGCCCTCTCAGGCAACACTGAGTGACTGACTGAGCCTCACCGTCTTATATAAAGTTCAGACGGAACTTTGCACGTGTCATAGTGGAGCCCTCAGGATTCCAGAGCCAGCTTTCTGACATCATAATGGGGCCTCAGAGATAAAAGCCTGGGCCCAGGCAGTGTTGGTCAGTGCTGCTCAGCAGGCAGCACTGGACTGGACTGGATTACAGCTGATACAAGGTGTGAAGGAACAAGGGGTGGCTGTGGGCATGCACTTGCTGCCGCTGCCAGTGTTTATCTGCATGGCAGCAGGGCATTTGGGCGTTGCCAGGAAGGCGTTTTTATGTAGATTCCTCCTCTTTCAGCACTGCATTGTGGTGCAAGCAAAAGAAGCAAATCCTGTCTGGCTTCCTCTCCGGCCTTTATTCACCTCCCGTGTAGCTGTGAGTGTGTGAGCCTGCAGGGCCCCATGGAATTGCCTAGAAGTAGGCTGAATCGCTGCAAGGGCTGAACAGCAGTATCGGGCAGGCTCGGGCAACGCGCGGCCCGTTCGGGTTATCGCTTCTCGGCCTTTTGGCTAAGATCAAGTGTAGTATCTGTTCTTATCAGTTTAATATCTGATACGTCCCCTATCTGGGGACCATATATTAAATGGATTTTTAGAACAGGGAGATGGAAATAGAGCTTGCTCTGTCCACTCCACGCATTGACCTGGTATTGCAGTATTTCCAGGACCGGTGCACCCTTTCCTTATGTGTTGACTAAAAGCAGATTCCAAAAGTGTTTTTTGTCTTTGCTATTGTTTCTGTCTTTCTGAAGGGATCTCCCCTTTTAATCCCATTATTTCAACACCTGTTGGACAATGCATGAGTGATAATGAGCTCATTGATTAAATGCAATTAATGAATAGATTGCCACCTCTTGTTGTGTGTCGTCTGTGTTTCTGTGTTTCCGGCATTTCACATTGGAACACCTCATTCACCTTCCTTGTCTTCTCTCCGCCCTCCCTTTTAGGTAAGTTAAAGAGCTGCACCTGAGCCAGCCACTGATTGATTGATTGATTGATTGATTGATTGATTGATTGATTGATTGATTGATGCAGCACAACAGTCAAATAGTGGAGTGGAGTAGGGGAACAGCAAACAGCCAATAAAGCAGCCCGCCCGCTCGCCTGCCCGCCACAATGGACCTACCTGTGTACACTAGATGGATGTGATGGAATGTACTGTCGTCCCTACATTTCAAGAAGAAGTAAGAATTGCAGTTGCAACAAAGCCTTGCTTGCCTACAAAGAGAGCAGCAATTTGGATTTGTTACTATGTTACCTAGAAGAATAACAAACTGTGCAAGGATGGAGGTTGTAGGAGCAAGGAGAAGTTGTCTGTAAAGTTGGTGGATGCCTATTTTCCATTTTGCAGTCCCTTGTCTCCCTCTTGTGGCCTCCTGGAGGCAACTAGCTGTGCAAAAAAAAGACAGCCTGGCGGCCGGCTGTTGCAGTGTTGCCCTCTCAGGCAACACTGAGTGACTGACTGAGCCTCACCGTCTTATATAAAGTTCAGACGGAACTTTGCACGTGTCATAGTGGAGCCCTCAGGATTCCAGAGCCAGCTTTCTGACATCATAATGGGGCCTCAGAGATAAAAGCCTGGGCCCAGGCAGTGTTGGTCAGTGCTGCTCAGCAGGCAGCACTGGACTGGACTGGATTACAGCTGATACAAGGTGTGAAGGAACAAGGGGTGGCTGTGGGCATGCACTTGCTGCCGCTGCCAGTGTTTATCTGCATGGCAGCAGGGCATTTGGGCGTTGCCAGGAAGGCGTTTTTATGTAGATTCCTCCTCTTTCAGCACTGCATTGTGGTGCAAGCAAAAGAAGCAAATCCTGTCTGGCTTCCTCTCCGGCCTTTATTCACCTCCCGTGTAGCTGTGAGTGTGTGAGCCTGCAGGGCCCCATGGAATTGCCTAGAAGTAGGCTGAATCGCTGCAAGGGCTGAACAGCAGTATCGGGCAGGCTCGGGCAACGCGCGGCCCGTTCGGGTTATCGCTTCTCGGCCTTTTGGCTAAGATCAAGTGTAGTATCTGTTCTTATCAGTTTAATATCTGATACGTCCCCTATCTGGGGACCATATATTAAATGGATTTTTAGAACAGGGAGATGGAAATAGAGCTTGCTCTGTCCACTCCACGCATTGACCTGGTATTGCAGTATTTCCAGGACCGGTGCACCCTTTCCTTATGTGTTGACTAAAAGCAGATTCCAAAAGTGTTTTTTGTCTTTGCTATTGTTTCTGTCTTTCTGAAGGGATCTCCCCTTTTAATCCCATTATTTCAACACCTGTTGGACAATGCATGAGTGATAATGAGCTCATTGATTAAATGCAATTAATGAATAGATTGCCACCTCTTGTTGTGTGTCGTCTGTGTTTCTGTGTTTCCGGCATTTCACATTGGAACACCTCATTCACCTTCCTTGTCTTCTCTCCGCCCTCCCTTTTAGGTAAGTTAAAGAGCTGCACCTGAGCCAGCCACTGATTGATTGATTGATTGATTGATTGATTGATTGATTGATTGATTGATTGATTGATTGATTGTTGCAGCACAACAGTCAAATAGTGGAGTGGAGTAGGGGAACAGCAAACAGCCAATAAAGCAGCCCGCCCGCTCGCCTGCCCGCCACAATGGACCTACCTGTGTACACTAGATGGATGTGATGGAATGTACTGTCGTCCCTACATTTCAAGAAGAAGTAAGAATTGCAGTTGCAACAAAGCCTTGCTTGCCTACAAAGAGAGCAGCAATTTGGATTTGTTACTATGTTACCTAGAAGAATAACAAACTGTGCAAGGATGGAGGTTGTAGGAGCAAGGAGAAGTTGTCTGTAAAGTTGGTGGATGCCTATTTTCCATTTTGCAGTCCCTTGTCT
This sequence comes from Rhinoderma darwinii, assembly GCF_050947455.1. Taxonomy (NCBI): domain Eukaryota; kingdom Metazoa; phylum Chordata; class Amphibia; order Anura; family Rhinodermatidae; genus Rhinoderma; species Rhinoderma darwinii. The sequence goes on from NW_027461819.1 coordinate 208,744, forward strand.
CCCTCTTGTGGCCTCCTGGAGGCAACTAGCTGTGCAAAAAAAAGACAGCCTGGCGGCCGGCTGTTGCAGTGTTGCCCTCTCAGGCAACACTGAGTGACTGACTGAGCCTCACCGTCTTATATAAAGTTCAGACGGAACTTTGCACGTGTCATAGTGGAGCCCTCAGGATTCCAGAGCCAGCTTTCTGACATCATAATGGGGCCTCAGAGATAAAAGCCTGGGCCCAGGCAGTGTTGGTCAGTGCTGCTCAGCAGGCAGCACTGGACTGGACTGGATTACAGCTGATACAAGGTGTGAAGGAACAAGGGGTGGCTGTGGGCATGCACTTGCTGCCGCTGCCAGTGTTTATCTGCATGGCAGCAGGGCATTTGGGCGTTGCCAGGAAGGCGTTTTTATGTAGATTCCTCCTCTTTCAGCACTGCATTGTGGTGCAAGCAAAAGAAGCAAATCCTGTCTGGCTTCCTCTCCGGCCTTTATTCACCTCCCGTGTAGCTGTGAGTGTGTGAGCCTGCAGGGCCCCATGGAATTGCCTAGAAGTAGGCTGAATCGCTGCAAGGGCTGAACAGCAGTATCGGGCAGGCTCGGGCAACGCGCAGCCCGTTCGGGTTATCGCTTCTCGGCCTTTTGGCTAAGATCAAGTGTAGTATCTGTTCTTATCAGTTTAATATCTGATACGTCCCCTATCTGGGGACCATATATTAAATGGATTTTTAGAACAGGGAGATGGAAATAGAGCTTGCTCTGTCCACTCCACGCATTGACCTGGTATTGCAGTATTTCCAGGACCGGTGCACCCTTTCCTTATGTGTTGACTAAAAGCAGATTCCAAAAGTGTTTTTTGTCTTTGCTATTGTTTCTGTCTTTCTGAAGGGATCTCCCCTTTTAATCCCATTATTTCAACACCTGTTGGACAATGCATGAGTGATAATGAGCTCATTGATTAAATGCAATTAATGAATAGATTGCCACCTCTTGTTGTGTGTCGTCTGTGTTTCTGTGTTTCCGGCATTTCACATTGGAACACCTCATTCACCTTCCTTGTCTTCTCTCCGCCCTCCCTTTTAGGTAAGTTAAAGAGCTGCACCTGAGCCAGCCACTGATTGATTGATTGATTGATTGATTGATTGATTGATTGATTGATTGATGCAGCACAACAGTCAAATAGTGGAGTGGAGTAGGGGAACAGCAAACAGCCAATAAAGCAGCCCGCCCGCTCGCCTGCCCGCCACAATGGACCTACCTGTGTACACTAGATGGATGTGATGGAATGTACTGTCGTCCCTACATTTCAAGAAGAAGTAAGAATTGCAGTTGCAACAAAGCCTTGCTTGCCTACAAAGAGAGCAGCAATTTGGATTTGTTACTATGTTACCTAGAAGAATAACAAACTGTGCAAGGATGGAGGTTGTAGGAGCAAGGAGAAGTTGTCTGTAAAGTTGGTGGATGCCTATTTTCCATTTTGCAGTCCCTTGTCTCCCTCTTGTGGCCTCCTGGAGGCAACTAGCTGTGCAAAAAAAAGACAGCCTGGCGGCCGGCTGTTGCAGTGTTGCCCTCTCAGGCAACACTGAGTGACTGACTGAGCCTCACCGTCTTATATAAAGTTCAGACGGAACTTTGCACGTGTCATAGTGGAGCCCTCAGGATTCCAGAGCCAGCTTTCTGACATCATAATGGGGCCTCAGAGATAAAAGCCTGGGCCCAGGCAGTGTTGGTCAGTGCTGCTCAGCAGGCAGCACTGGACTGGACTGGATTACAGCTGATACAAGGTGTGAAGGAACAAGGGGTGGCTGTGGGCATGCACTTGCTGCCGCTGCCAGTGTTTATCTGCATGGCAGCAGGGCATTTGGGCGTTGCCAGGAAGGCGTTTTTATGTAGATTCCTCCTCTTTCAGCACTGCATTGTGGTGCAAGCAAAAGAAGCAAATCCTGTCTGGCTTCCTCTCCGGCCTTTATTCACCTCCCGTGTAGCTGTGAGTGTGTGAGCCTGCAGGGCCCCATGGAATTGCCTAGAAGTAGGCTGAATCGCTGCAAGGGCTGAACAGCAGTATCGGGCAGGCTCGGGCAACGCGCGGCCCGTTCGGGTTATCGCTTCTCGGCCTTTTGGCTAAGATCAAGTGTAGTATCTGTTCTTATCAGTTTAATATCTGATACGTCCCCTATCTGGGGACCATATATTAAATGGATTTTTAGAACAGGGAGATGGAAATAGAGCTTGCTCTGTCCACTCCACGCATTGACCTGGTATTGCAGTATTTCCAGGACCGGTGCACCCTTTCCTTATGTGTTGACTAAAAGCAGATTCCAAAAGTGTTTTTTGTCTTTGCTATTGTTTCTGTCTTTCTGAAGGGATCTCCCCTTTTAATCCCATTATTTCAACACCTGTTGGACAATGCATGAGTGATAATGAGCTCATTGATTAAATGCAATTAATGAATAGATTGCCACCTCTTGTTGTGTGTCGTCTGTGTTTCTGTGTTTCCGGCATTTCACATTGGAACACCTCATTCACCTTCCTTGTCTTCTCTCCGCCCTCCCTTTTAGGTAAGTTAAAGAGCTGCACCTGAGCCAGCCACTGATTGATTGATTGATTGATTGATTGATTGATTGATTGATTGATTGATTGATTGATTGATTGATTGATGCAGCACAACAGTCAAATAGTGGAGTGGAGTAGGGGAACAGCAAACAGCCAATAAAGCAGCCCGCCCGCTCGCCTGCCCGCCACAATGGACCTACCTGTGTACACTAGATGGATGTGATGGAATGTACTGTCGTCCCTACATTTCAAGAAGAAGTAAGAATTGCAGTTGCAACAAAGCCTTGCTTGCCTACAAAGAGAGCAGCAATTTGGATTTGTTACTATGTTACCTAGAAGAATAACAAACTGTGCAAGGATGGAGGTTGTAGGAGCAAGGAGAAGTTGTCTGTAAAGTTGGTGGATGCCTATTTTCCATTTTTCAGTCCCTTGTCTCCCTCTTGTGGCCTCCTGGAGGCAACTAGCTGTGCAAAAAAAAGACAGCCTGGCGGCCGGCTGTTGCAGTGTTGCCCTCTCAGGCAACACTGAGTGACTGACTGAGCCTCACCGTCTTATATAAAGTTCAGACGGAACTTTGCACGTGTCATAGTGGAGCCCTCAGGATTCCAGAGCCAGCTTTCTGACATCATAATGGGGCCTCAGAGATAAAAGCCTGGGCCCAGGCAGTGTTGGTCAGTGCTGCTCAGCAGGCAGCACTGGACTGGACTGGATTACAGCTGATACAAGGTGTGAAGGAACAAGGGGTGGCTGTGGGCATGCACTTGCTGCCGCTGCCAGTGTTTATCTGCATGGCAGCAGGGCATTTGGGCGTTGCCAGGAAGGCGTTTTTATGTAGATTCCTCCTCTTTCAGCACTGCATTGTGGTGCAAGCAAAAGAAGCAAATCCTGTCTGGCTTCCTCTCCGGCCTTTATTCACCTCCCGTGTAGCTGTGAGTGTGTGAGCCTGCAGGGCCCCATGGAATTGCCTAGAAGTAGGCTGAATCGCTGCAAGGGCTGAACAGCAGTATCGGGCAGGCTCGGGCAACGCGCGGCCCGTTCGGGTTATCGCTTCTCGGCCTTTTGGCTAAGATCAAGTGTAGTATCTGTTCTTATCAGTTTAATATCTGATACGTCCCCTATCTGGGGACCATATATTAAATGGATTTTTAGAACAGGGAGATGGAAATAGAGCTTGCTCTGTCCACTCCACGCATTGACCTGGTATTGCAGTATTTCCAGGACCGGTGCACCCTTTCCTTATGTGTTGACTAAAAGCAGATTCCAAAAGTGTTTTTTGTCTTTGCTATTGTTTCTGTCTTTCTGAAGGGATCTCCCCTTTTAATCCCATTATTTCAACACCTGTTGGACAATGCATGAGTGATAATGAGCTCATTGATTAAATGCAATTAATGAATAGATTGCCACCTCTTGTTGTGTGTCGTCTGTGTTTCTGTGTTTCCGGCATTTCACATTGGAACACCTCATTCACCTTCCTTGTCTTCTCTCCGCCCTCCCTTTTAGGTAAGTTAAAGAGCTGCACCTGAGCCAGCCACTGATTGATTGATTGATTGATTGATTGATTGATTGATTGATTGATTGTTGCAGCACAACAGTCAAATAGTGGAGTGGAGTAGGGGAACAGCAAACAGCCAATAAAGCAGCCCGCCCGCTCGCCTGCCCGCCACAATGGACCTACCTGTGTACACTAGATGGATGTGATGGAATGTACTGTCGTCCCTACATTTCAAGAAGAAGTAAGAATTGCAGTTGCAACAAAGCCTTGCTTGCCTACAAAGAGAGCAGCAATTTGGATTTGTTACTATGTTACCTAGAAGAATAACAAACTGTGCAAGGATGGAGGTTGTAGGAGCAAGGAGAAGTTGTCTGTAAAGTTGGTGGATGCCTATTTTCCATTTTGCAGTCCCTTGTCTCCCTCTTGTGGCCTCCTGGAGGCAACTAGCTGTGCAAAAAAAAGACAGCCTGGCGGCCGGCTGTTGCAGTGTTGCCCTCTCAGGCAACACTGAGTGACTGACTGAGCCTCACCGTCTTATATAAAGTTCAGACGGAACTTTGCACGTGTCATAGTGGAGCCCTCAGGATTCCAGAGCCAGCTTTCTGACATCATAATGGGGCCTCAGAGATAAAAGCCTGGGCCCAGGCAGTGTTGGTCAGTGCTGCTCAGCAGGCAGCACTGGACTGGACTGGATTACAGCTGATACAAGGTGTGAAGGAACAAGGGGTGGCTGTGGGCATGCACTTGCTGCCGCTGCCAGTGTTTATCTGCATGGCAGCAGGGCATTTGGGCGTTGCCAGGAAGGCGTTTTTATGTAGATTCCTCCTCTTTCAGCACTGCATTGTGGTGCAAGCAAAAGAAGCAAATCCTGTCTGGCTTCCTCTCCGGCCTTTATTCACCTCCCGTGTAGCTGTGAGTGTGTGAGCCTGCAGGGCCCCATGGAATTGCCTAGAAGTAGGCTGAATCGCTGCAAGGGCTGAACAGCAGTATCGGGCAGGCTCGGGCAACGCGCGGCCCGTTCGGGTTATCGCTTCTCGGCCTTTTGGCTAAGATCAAGTGTAGTATCTGTTCTTATCAGTTTAATATCTGATACGTCCCCTATCTGGGGACCATATATTAAATGGATTTTTAGAACAGGGAGATGGAAATAGAGCTTGCTCTGTCCACTCCACGCATTGACCTGGTATTGCAGTATTTCCAGGACCGGTGCACCCTTTCCTTATGTGTTGACTAAAAGCAGATTCCAAAAGTGTTTTTTGTCTTTGCTATTGTTTCTGTCTTTCTGAAGGGATCTCCCCTTTTAATCCCATTATTTCAACACCTGTTGGACAATGCATGAGTGATAATGAGCTCATTGATTAAATGCAATTAATGAATAGATTGCCACCTCTTGTTGTGTGTCGTCTGTGTTTCTGTGTTTCCGGCATTTCACATTGGAACACCTCATTCACCTTCCTTGTCTTCTCTCCGCCCTCCCTTTTAGGTAAGTTAAAGAGCTGCACCTGAGCCAGCCACTGATTGATTGATTGATTGATTGATTGATTGATTGATTGATTGATTGATGCAGCACAACAGTCAAATAGTGGAGTGGAGTAGGGGAACAGCAAACAGCCAATAAAGCAGCCCGCCCGCTCGCCTGCCCGCCACAATGGACCTACCTGTGTACACTAGATGGATGTGATGGAATGTACTGTCGTCCCTACATTTCAAGAAGAAGTAAGAATTGCAGTTGCAACAAAGCCTTGCTTGCCTACAAAGAGAGCAGCAATTTGGATTTGTTACTATGTTACCTAGAAGAATAACAAACTGTGCAAGGATGGAGGTTGTAGGAGCAAGGAGAAGTTGTCTGTAAAGTTGGTGGATGCCTATTTTCCATTTTGCAGTCCCTTGTCTCCCTCTTGTGGCCTCCTGGAGGCAACTAGCTGTGCAAAAAAAAGACAGCCTGGCGGCCGGCTGTTGCAGTGTTGCCCTCTCAGGCAACACTGAGTGACTGACTGAGCCTCACCGTCTTATATAAAGTTCAGACGGAACTTTGCACGTGTCATAGTGGAGCCCTCAGGATTCCAGAGCCAGCTTTCTGACATCATAATGGGGCCTCAGAGATAAAAGCCTGGGCCCAGGCAGTGTTGGTCAGTGCTGCTCAGCAGGCAGCACTGGACTGGACTGGATTACAGCTGATACAAGGTGTGAAGGAACAAGGGGTGGCTGTGGGCATGCACTTGCTGCCGCTGCCAGTGTTTATCTGCATGGCAGCAGGGCATTTGGGCGTTGCCAGGAAGGCGTTTTTATGTAGATTCCTCCTCTTTCAGCACTGCATTGTGGTGCAAGCAAAAGAAGCAAATCCTGTCTGGCTTCCTCTCCGGCCTTTATTCACCTCCCGTGTAGCTGTGAGTGTGTGAGCCTGCAGGGCCCCATGGAATTGCCTAGAAGTAGGCTGAATCGCTGCAAGGGCTGAACAGCAGTATCGGGCAGGCTCGGGCAACGCGCGGCCCGTTCGGGTTATCGCTTCTCGGCCTTTTGGCTAAGATCAAGTGTAGTATCTGTTCTTATCAGTTTAATATCTGATACGTCCCCTATCTGGGGACCATATATTAAATGGATTTTTAGAACAGGGAGATGGAAATAGAGCTTGCTCTGTCCACTCCACGCATTGACCTGGTATTGCAGTATTTCCAGGACCGGTGCACCCTTTCCTTATGTGTTGACTAAAAGCAGATTCCAAAAGTGTTTTTTGTCTTTGCTATTGTTTCTGTCTTTCTGAAGGGATCTCCCCTTTTAATCCCATTATTTCAACACCTGTTGGACAATGCATGAGTGATAATGAGCTCATTGATTAAATGCAATTAATGAATAGATTGCCACCTCTTGTTGTGTGTCGTCTGTGTTTCTGTGTTTCCGGCATTTCACATTGGAACACCTCATTCACCTTCCTTGTCTTCTCTCCGCCCTCCCTTTTAGGTAAGTTAAAGAGCTGCACCTGAGCCAGCCACTGATTGATTGATTGATTGATTGATTGATTGATTGATTGATTGATTGATTGATTGATTGATTGATTGATTGATGCAGCACAACAGTCAAATAGTGGAGTGGAGTAGGGGAACAGCAAACAGCCAATAAAGCAGCCCGCCCGCTCGCCTGCCCGCCACAATGGACCTACCTGTGTACACTAGATGGATGTGATGGAATGTACTGTCGTCCCTACATTTCAAGAAGAAGTAAGAATTGCAGTTGCAACAAAGCCTTGCTTGCCTACAAAGAGAGCAGCAATTTGGATTTGTTACTATGTTACCTAGAAGAATAACAAACTGTGCAAGGATGGAGGTTGTAGGAGCAAGGAGAAGTTGTCTGTAAAGTTGGTGGATGCCTATTTTCCATTTTTCAGTCCCTTGTCTCCCTCTTGTGGCCTCCTGGAGGCAACTAGCTGTGCAAAAAAAAGACAGCCTGGCGGCCGGCTGTTGCAGTGTTGCCCTCTCAGGCAACACTGAGTGACTGACTGAGCCTCACCGTCTTATATAAAGTTCAGACGGAACTTTGCACGTGTCATAGTGGAGCCCTCAGGATTCCAGAGCCAGCTTTCTGACATCATAATGGGGCCTCAGAGATAAAAGCCTGGGCCCAGGCAGTGTTGGTCAGTGCTGCTCAGCAGGCAGCACTGGACTGGACTGGATTACAGCTGATACAAGGTGTGAAGGAACAAGGGGTGGCTGTGGGCATGCACTTGCTGCCGCTGCCAGTGTTTATCTGCATGGCAGCAGGGCATTTGGGCGTTGCCAGGAAGGCGTTTTTATGTAGATTCCTCCTCTTTCAGCACTGCATTGTGGTGCAAGCAAAAGAAGCAAATCCTGTCTGGCTTCCTCTCCGGCCTTTATTCACCTCCCGTGTAGCTGTGAGTGTGTGAGCCTGCAGGGCCCCATGGAATTGCCTAGAAGTAGGCTGAATCGCTGCAAGGGCTGAACAGCAGTATCGGGCAGGCTCGGGCAACGCGCGGCCCGTTCGGGTTATCGCTTCTCGGCCTTTTGGCTAAGATCAAGTGTAGTATCTGTTCTTATCAGTTTAATATCTGATACGTCCCCTATCTGGGGACCATATATTAAATGGATTTTTAGAACAGGGAGATGGAAATAGAGCTTGCTCTGTCCACTCCACGCATTGACCTGGTATTGCAGTATTTCCAGGACCGGTGCACCCTTTCCTTATGTGTTGACTAAAAGCAGATTCCAAAAGTGTTTTTTGTCTTTGCTATTGTTTCTGTCTTTCTGAAGGGATCTCCCCTTTTAATCCCATTATTTCAACACCTGTTGGACAATGCATGAGTGATAATGAGCTCATTGATTAAATGCAATTAATGAATAGATTGCCACCTCTTGTTGTGTGTCGTCTGTGTTTCTGTGTTTCCGGCATTTCACATTGGAACACCTCATTCACCTTCCTTGTCTCCTCTCCGCCCTCCCTTTTAGGTAAGTTAAAGAGCTGCACCTGAGCCAGCCACTGATTGATTGATTGATTGATTGATTGATTGATTGATTGATTGATTGATGCAGCACAACAGTCAAATAGTGGAGTGGAGTAGGGGAACAGCAAACAGCCAATAAAGCAGCCCGCCCGCTCGCCTGCCCGCCACAATGGACCTACCTGTGTACACTAGATGGATGTGATGGAATGTACTGTCGTCCCTACATTTCAAGAAGAAGTAAGAATTGCAGTTGCAACAAAGCCTTGCTTGCCTACAAAGAGAGCAGCAATTTGGATTTGTTACTATGTTACCTAGAAGAATAACAAACTGTGCAAGGATGGAGGTTGTAGGAGCAAGGAGAAGTTGTCTGTAAAGTTGGTGGATGCCTATTTTCCATTTTGCAGTCCCTTGTCTCCCTCTTGTGGCCTCCTGGAGGCAACTAGCTGTGCAAAAAAAAGACAGCCTGGCGGCCGGCTGTTGCAGTGTTGCCCTCTCAGGCAACACTGAGTGACTGACTGAGCCTCACCGTCTTATATAAAGTTCAGACGGAACTTTGCACGTGTCATAGTGGAGCCCTCAGGATTCCAGAGCCAGCTTTCTGACATCATAATGGGGCCTCAGAGATAAAAGCCTGGGCCCAGGCAGTGTTGGTCAGTGCTGCTCAGCAGGCAGCACTGGACTGGACTGGATTACAGCTGATACAAGGTGTGAAGGAACAAGGGGTGGCTGTGGGCATGCACTTGCTGCCGCTGCCAGTGTTTATCTGCATGGCAGCAGGGCATTTGGGCGTTGCCAGGAAGGCGTTTTTATGTAGATTCCTCCTCTTTCAGCACTGCATTGTGGTGCAAGCAAAAGAAGCAAATCCTGTCTGGCTTCCTCTCCGGCCTTTATTCACCTCCCGTGTAGCTGTGAGTGTGTGAGCCTGCAGGGCCCCATGGAATTGCCTAGAAGTAGGCTGAATCGCTGCAAGGGCTGAACAGCAGTATCGGGCAGGCTCGGGCAACGCGCGGCCCGTTCGGGTTATCGCTTCTCGGCCTTTTGGCTAAGATCAAGTGTAGTATCTGTTCTTATCAGTTTAATATCTGATACGTCCCCTATCTGGGGACCATATATTAAATGGATTTTTAGAACAGGGAGATGGAAATAGAGCTTGCTCTGTCCACTCCACGCATTGACCTGGTATTGCAGTATTTCCAGGACCGGTGCACCCTTTCCTTATGTGTTGACTAAAAGCAGATTCCAAAAGTGTTTTTTGTCTTTGCTATTGTTTCTGTCTTTCTGAAGGGATCTCCCCTTTTAATCCCATTATTTCAACACCTGTTGGACAATGCATGAGTGATAATGAGCTCATTGATTAAATGCAATTAATGAATAGATTGCCACCTCTTGTTGTGTGTCGTCTGTGTTTCTGTGTTTCCGGCATTTCACATTGGAACACCTCATTCACCTTCCTTGTCTTCTCTCCGCCCTCCCTTTTAGGTAAGTTAAAGAGCTGCACCTGAGCCAGCCACTGATTGATTGATTGATTGATTGATTGATTGATTGATTGATTGATTGATGCAGCACAACAGTCAAATAGTGGAGTGGAGTAGGGGAACAGCAAACAGCCAATAAAGCAGCCCGCCCGCTCGCCTGCCCGCCACAATGGACCTACCTGTGTACACTAGATGGATGTGATGGAATGTACTGTCGTCCCTACATTTCAAGAAGAAGTAAGAATTGCAGTTGCAACAAAGCCTTGCTTGCCTACAAAGAGAGCAGCAATTTGGATTTGTTACTATGTTACCTAGAAGAATAACAAACTGTGCAAGGATGGAGGTTGTAGGAGCAAGGAGAAGTTGTCTGTAAAGTTGGTGGATGCCTATTTTCCATTTTGCAGTCCCTTGTCTCCCTCTTGTGGCCTCCTGGAGGCAACTAGCTGTGCAAAAAAAAGACAGCCTGGCGGCCGGCTGTTGCAGTGTTGCCCTCTCAGGCAACACTGAGTGACTGACTGAGCCTCACCGTCTTATATAAAGTTCAGACGGAACTTTGCACGTGTCATAGTGGAGCCCTCAGGATTCCAGAGCCAGCTTTCTGACATCATAATGGGGCCTCAGAGATAAAAGCCTGGGCCCAGGCAGTGTTGGTCAGTGCTGCTCAGCAGGCAGCACTGGACTGGACTGGATTACAGCTGATACAAGGTGTGAAGGAACAAGGGGTGGCTGTGGGCATGCACTTGCTGCCGCTGCCAGTGTTTATCTGCATGGCAGCAGGGCATTTGGGCGTTGCCAGGAAGGCGTTTTTATGTAGATTCCTCCTCTTTCAGCACTGCATTGTGGTGCAAGCAAAAGAAGCAAATCCTGTCTGGCTTCCTCTCCGGCCTTTATTCACCTCCCGTGTAGCTGTGAGTGTGTGAGCCTGCAGGGCCCCATGGAATTGCCTAGAAGTAGGCTGAATCGCTGCAAGGGCTGAACAGCAGTATCGGGCAGGCTCGGGCAACGCGCGGCCCGTTCGGGTTATCGCTTCTCGGCCTTTTGGCTAAGATCAAGTGTAGTATCTGTTCTTATCAGTTTAATATCTGATACGTCCCCTATCTGGGGACCATATATTAAATGGATTTTTAGAACAGGGAGATGGAAATAGAGCTTGCTCTGTCCACTCCACGCATTGACCTGGTATTGCAGTATTTCCAGGACCGGTGCACCCTTTCCTTATGTGTTGACTAAAAGCAGATTCCAAAAGTGTTTTTTGTCTTTGCTATTGTTTCTGTCTTTCTGAAGGGATCTCCCCTTTTAATCCCATTATTTCAACACCTGTTGGACAATGCATGAGTGATAATGAGCTCATTGATTAAATGCAATTAATGAATAGATTGCCACCTCTTGTTGTGTGTCGTCTGTGTTTCTGTGTTTCCGGCATTTCACATTGGAACACCTCATTCACCTTCCTTGTCTTCTCTCCGCCCTCCCTTTTAGGTAAGTTAAAGAGCTGCACCTGAGCCAGCCACTGATTGATTGATTGATTGATTGATTGATTGATTGATTGATTGATGCAGCACAACAGTCAAATAGTGGAGTGGAGTAGGGGAACAGCAAACAGCCAATAAAGCAGCCCGCCCGCTCGCCTGCCCGCCACAATGGACCTACCTGTGTACACTAGATGGATGTGATGGAATGTACTGTCGTCCCTACATTTCAAGAAGAAGTAAGAATTGCAGTTGCAACAAAGCCTTGCTTGCCTACAAAGAGAGCAGCAATTTGGATTTGTTACTATGTTACCTAGAAGAATAACAAACTGTGCAAGGATGGAGGTTGTAGGAGCAAGGAGAAGTTGTCTGTAAAGTTGGTGGATGCCTATTTTCCATTTTGCAGTCCCTTGTCTCCCTCTTGTGGCCTCCTGGAGGCAACTAGCTGTGCAAAAAAAAGACAGCCTGGCGGCCGGCTGTTGCAGTGTTGCCCTCTCAGGCAACACTGAGTGACTGACTGAGCCTCACCGTCTTATATAAAGTTCAGACGGAACTTTGCACGTGTCATAGTGGAGCCCTCAGGATTCCAGAGCCAGCTTTCTGACATCATAATGGGGCCTCAGAGATAAAAGCCTGGGCCCAGGCAGTGTTGGTCAGTGCTGCTCAGCAGGCAGCACTGGACTGGACTGGATTACAGCTGATACAAGGTGTGAAGGAACAAGGGGTGGCTGTGGGCATGCACTTGCTGCCGCTGCCAGTGTTTATCTGCATGGCAGCAGGGCATTTGGGCGTTGCCAGGAAGGCGTTTTTATGTAGATTCCTCCTCTTTCAGCACTGCATTGTGGTGCAAGCAAAAGAAGCAAATCCTGTCTGGCTTCCTCTCCGGCCTTTATTCACCTCCCGTGTAGCTGTGAGTGTGTGAGCCTGCAGGGCCCCATGGAATTGCCTAGAAGTAGGCTGAATCGCTGCAAGGGCTGAACAGCAGTATCGGGCAGGCTCGGGCAACGCGCGGCCCGTTCGGGTTATCGCTTCTCGGCCTTTTGGCTAAGATCAAGTGTAGTATCTGTTCTTATCAGTTTAATATCTGATACGTCCCCTATCTGGGGACCATATATTAAATGGATTTTTAGAACAGGGAGATGGAAATAGAGCTTGCTCTGTCCACTCCACGCATTGACCTGGTATTGCAGTATTTCCAGGACCGGTGCACCCTTTCCTTATGTGTTGACTAAAAGCAGATTCCAAAAGTGTTTTTTGTCTTTGCTATTGTTTCTGTCTTTCTGAAGGGATCTCCCCTTTTAATCCCATTATTTCAACACCTGTTGGACAATGCATGAGTGATAATGAGCTCATTGATTAAATGCAATTAATGAATAGATTGCCACCTCTTGTTGTGTGTCGTCTGTGTTTCTGTGTTTCCGGCATTTCACATTGGAACACCTCATTCACCTTCCTTGTCTTCTCTCCGCCCTCCCTTTTAGGTAAGTTAAAGAGCTGCACCTGAGCCAGCCACTGATTGATTGATTGATTGATTGATTGATTGATTGATTGATTGATTGATGCAGCACAACAGTCAAATAGTGGAGTGGAGTAGGGGAACAGCAAACAGCCAATAAAGCAGCCCGCCCGCTCGCCTGCCCGCCACAATGGACCTACCTGTGTACACTAGATGGATGTGATGGAATGTACTGTCGTCCCTACATTTCAAGAAGAAGTAAGAATTGCAGTTGCAACAAAGCCTTGCTTGCCTACAAAGAGAGCAGCAATTTGGATTTGTTACTATGTTACCTAGAAGAATAACAAACTGTGCAAGGATGGAGGTTGTAGGAGCAAGGAGAAGTTGTCTGTAAAGTTGGTGGATGCCTATTTTCCATTTTGCAGTCCCTTGTCTCCCTCTTGTGGCCTCCTGGAGGCAACTAGCTGTGCAAAAAAAAGACAGCCTGGCGGCCGGCTGTTGCAGTGTTGCCCTCTCAGGCAACACTGAGTGACTGACTGAGCCTCACCGTCTTATATAAAGTTCAGACGGAACTTTGCACGTGTCATAGTGGAGCCCTCAGGATTCCAGAGCCAGCTTTCTGACATCATAATGGGGCCTCAGAGATAAAAGCCTGGGCCCAGGCAGTGTTGGTCAGTGCTGCTCAGCAGGCAGCACTGGACTGGACTGGATTACAGCTGATACAAGGTGTGAAGGAACAAGGGGTGGCTGTGGGCATGCACTTGCTGCCGCTGCCAGTGTTTATCTGCATGGCAGCAGGGCATTTGGGCGTTGCCAGGAAGGCGTTTTTATGTAGATTCCTCCTCTTTCAGCACTGCATTGTGGTGCAAGCAAAAGAAGCAAATCCTGTCTGGCTTCCTCTCCGGCCTTTATTCACCTCCCGTGTAGCTGTGAGTGTGTGAGCCTGCAGGGCCCCATGGAATTGCCTAGAAGTAGGCTGAATCGCTGCAAGGGCTGAACAGCAGTATCGGGCAGGCTCGGGCAACGCGCGGCCCGTTCGGGTTATCGCTTCTCGGCCTTTTGGCTAAGATCAAGTGTAGTATCTGTTCTTATCAGTTTAATATCTGATACGTCCCCTATCTGGGGACCATATATTAAATGGATTTTTAGAACAGGGAGATGGAAATAGAGCTTGCTCTGTCCACTCCACGCATTGACCTGGTATTGCAGTATTTCCAGGACCGGTGCACCCTTTCCTTATGTGTTGACTAAAAGCAGATTCCAAAAGTGTTTTTTGTCTTTGCTATTGTTTCTGTCTTTCTGAAGGGATCTCCCCTTTTAATCCCATTATTTCAACACCTGTTGGACAATGCATGAGTGATAATGAGCTCATTGATTAAATGCAATTAATGAATAGATTGCCACCTCTTGTTGTGTGTCGTCTGTGTTTCTGTGTTTCCGGCATTTCACATTGGAACACCTCATTCACCTTCCTTGTCTCCTCTCCGCCCTCCCTTTTAGGTAAGTTAAAGAGCTGCACCTGAGCCAGCCACTGATTGATTGATTGATTGATTGATTGATTGATTGATTGATTGATTGATTGATTGATTGATTGATTGATTGATGCAGCACAACAGTCAAATAGTGGAGTGGAGTAGGGGAACAGCAAACAGCCAATAAAGCAGCCCGCCCGCTCGCCTGCCCGCCACAATGGACCTACCTGTGTACACTAGATGGATGTGATGGAATGTACTGTCGTCCCTACATTTCAAGAAGAAGTAAGAATTGCAGTTGCAACAAAGCCTTGCTTGCCTACAAAGAGAGCAGCAATTTGGATTTGTTACTATGTTACCTAGAAGAATAACAAACTGTGCAAGGATGGAGGTTGTAGGAGCAAGGAGAAGTTGTCTGTAAAGTTGGTGGATGCCTATTTTCCATTTTGCAGTCCCTTGTCTCCCTCTTGTGGCCTCCTGGAGGCAACTAGCTGTGCAAAAAAAAGACAGCCTGGCGGCCGGCTGTTGCAGTGTTGCCCTCTCAGGCAACACTGAGTGACTGACTGAGCCTCACCGTCTTATATAAAGTTCAGACGGAACTTTGCACGTGTCATAGTGGAGCCCTCAGGATTCCAGAGCCAGCTTTCTGACATCATAATGGGGCCTCAGAGATAAAAGCCTGGGCCCAGGCAGTGTTGGTCAGTGCTGCTCAGCAGGCAGCACTGGACTGGACTGGATTACAGCTGATACAAGGTGTGAAGGAACAAGGGGTGGCTGTGGGCATGCACTTGCTGCCGCTGCCAGTGTTTATCTGCATGGCAGCAGGGCATTTGGGCGTTGCCAGGAAGGCGTTTTTATGTAGATTCCTCCTCTTTCAGCACTGCATTGTGGTGCAAGCAAAAGAAGCAAATCCTGTCTGGCTTCCTCTCCGGCCTTTATTCACCTCCCGTGTAGCTGTGAGTGTGTGAGCCTGCAGGGCCCCATGGAATTGCCTAGAAGTAGGCTGAATCGCTGCAAGGGCTGAACAGCAGTATCGGGCAGGCTCGGGCAACGCGCGGCCCGTTCGGGTTATCGCTTCTCGGCCTTTTGGCTAAGATCAAGTGTAGTATCTGTTCTTATCAGTTTAATATCTGATACGTCCCCTATCTGGGGACCATATATTAAATGGATTTTTAGAACAGGGAGATGGAAATAGAGCTTGCTCTGTCCACTCCACGCATTGACCTGGTATTGCAGTATTTCCAGGACCGGTGCACCCTTTCCTTATGTGTTGACTAAAAGCAGATTCCAAAAGTGTTTTTTGTCTTTGCTATTGTTTCTGTCTTTCTGAAGGGATCTCCCCTTTTAATCCCATTATTTCAACACCTGTTGGACAATGCATGAGTGATAATGAGCTCATTGATTAAATGCAATTAATGAATAGATTGCCACCTCTTGTTGTGTGTCGTCTGTGTTTCTGTGTTTCCGGCATTTCACATTGGAACACCTCATTCACCTTCCTTGTCTCCTCTCCGCCCTCCCTTTTAGGTAAGTTAAAGAGCTGCACCTGAGCCAGCCACTGATTGATTGATTGATTGATTGATTGATTGATTGATTGATTGATTGATTGATTGATGCAGCACAACAGTCAAATAGTGGAGTGGAGTAGGGGAACAGCAAACAGCCAATAAAGCAGCCCGCCCGCTCGCCTGCCCGCCACAATGGACCTACCTGTGTACACTAGATGGATGTGATGGAATGTACTGTCGTCCCTACATTTCAAGAAGAAGTAAGAATTGCAGTTGCAACAAAGCCTTGCTTGCCTACAAAGAGAGCAGCAATTTGGATTTGTTACTATGTTACCTAGAAGAATAACAAACTGTGCAAGGATGGAGGTTGTAGGAGCAAGGAGAAGTTGTCTGTAAAGTTGGTGGATGCCTATTTTCCATTTTGCAGTCCCTTGTCTCCCTCTTGTGGCCTCCTGGAGGCAACTAGCTGTGCAAAAAAAAGACAGCCTGGCGGCCGGCTGTTGCAGTGTTGCCCTCTCAGGCAACACTGAGTGACTGACTGAGCCTCACCGTCTTATATAAAGTTCAGACGGAACTTTGCACGTGTCATAGTGGAGCCCTCAGGATTCCAGAGCCAGCTTTCTGACATCATAATGGGGCCTCAGAGATAAAAGCCTGGGCCCAGGCAGTGTTGGTCAGTGCTGCTCAGCAGGCAGCACTGGACTGGACTGGATTACAGCTGATACAAGGTGTGAAGGAACAAGGGGTGGCTGTGGGCATGCACTTGCTGCCGCTGCCAGTGTTTATCTGCATGGCAGCAGGGCATTTGGGCGTTGCCAGGAAGGCGTTTTTATGTAGATTCCTCCTCTTTCAGCACTGCATTGTGGTGCAAGCAAAAGAAGCAAATCCTGTCTGGCTTCCTCTCCGGCCTTTATTCACCTCCCGTGTAGCTGTGAGTGTGTGAGCCTGCAGGGCCCCATGGAATTGCCTAGAAGTAGGCTGAATCGCTGCAAGGGCTGAACAGCAGTATCGGGCAGGCTCGGGCAACGCGCGGCCCGTTCGGGTTATCGCTTCTCGGCCTTTTGGCTAAGATCAAGTGTAGTATCTGTTCTTATCAGTTTAATATCTGATACGTCCCCTATCTGGGGACCATATATTAAATGGATTTTTAGAACAGGGAGATGGAAATAGAGCTTGCTCTGTCCACTCCACGCATTGACCTGGTATTGCAGTATTTCCAGGACCGGTGCACCCTTTCCTTATGTGTTGACTAAAAGCAGATTCCAAAAGTGTTTTTTGTCTTTGCTATTGTTTCTGTCTTTCTGAAGGGATCTCCCCTTTTAATCCCATTATTTCAACACCTGTTGGACAATGCATGAGTGATAATGAGCTCATTGATTAAATGCAATTAATGAATAGATTGCCACCTCTTGTTGTGTGTCGTCTGTGTTTCTGTGTTTCCGGCATTTCACATTGGAACACCTCATTCACCTTCCTTGTCTTCTCTCCGCCCTCCCTTTTAGGTAAGTTAAAGAGCTGCACCTGAGCCAGCCACTGATTGATTGATTGATTGATTGATTGATTGATTGATTGATTGATTGATTGATTGATGCAGCACAACAGTCAAATAGTGGAGTGGAGTAGGGGAACAGCAAACAGCCAATAAAGCAGCCCGCCCGCTCGCCTGCCCGCCACAATGGACCTACCTGTGTACACTAGATGGATGTGATGGAATGTACTGTCGTCCCTACATTTCAAGAAGAAGTAAGAATTGCAGTTGCAACAAAGCCTTGCTTGCCTACAAAGAGAGCAGCAATTTGGATTTGTTACTATGTTACCTAGAAGAATAACAAACTGTGCAAGGATGGAGGTTGTAGGAGCAAGGAGAAGTTGTCTGTAAAGTTGGTGGATGCCTATTTTCCATTTTGCAGTCCCTTGTCTCCCTCTTGTGGCCTCCTGGAGGCAACTAGCTGTGCAAAAAAAAGACAGCCTGGCGGCCGGCTGTTGCAGTGTTGCCCTCTCAGGCAACACTGAGTGACTGACTGAGCCTCACCGTCTTATATAAAGTTCAGACGGAACTTTGCACGTGTCATAGTGGAGCCCTCAGGATTCCAGAGCCAGCTTTCTGACATCATAATGGGGCCTCAGAGATAAAAGCCTGGGCCCAGGCAGTGTTGGTCAGTGCTGCTCAGCAGGCAGCACTGGACTGGACTGGATTACAGCTGATACAAGGTGTGAAGGAACAAGGGGTGGCTGTGGGCATGCACTTGCTGCCGCTGCCAGTGTTTATCTGCATGGCAGCAGGGCATTTGGGCGTTGCCAGGAAGGCGTTTTTATGTAGATTCCTCCTCTTTCAGCACTGCATTGTGGTGCAAGCAAAAGAAGCAAATCCTGTCTGGCTTCCTCTCCGGCCTTTATTCACCTCCCGTGTAGCTGTGAGTGTGTGAGCCTGCAGGGCCCCATGGAATTGCCTAGAAGTAGGCTGAATCGCTGCAAGGGCTGAACAGCAGTATCGGGCAGGCTCGGGCAACGCGCGGCCCGTTCGGGTTATCGCTTCTCGGCCTTTTGGCTAAGATCAAGTGTAGTATCTGTTCTTATCAGTTTAATATCTGATACGTCCCCTATCTGGGGACCATATATTAAATGGATTTTTAGAACAGGGAGATGGAAATAGAGCTTGCTCTGTCCACTCCACGCATTGACCTGGTATTGCAGTATTTCCAGGACCGGTGCACCCTTTCCTTATGTGTTGACTAAAAGCAGATTCCAAAAGTGTTTTTTGTCTTTGCTATTGTTTCTGTCTTTCTGAAGGGATCTCCCCTTTTAATCCCATTATTTCAACACCTGTTGGACAATGCATGAGTGATAATGAGCTCATTGATTAAATGCAATTAATGAATAGATTGCCACCTCTTGTTGTGTGTCGTCTGTGTTTCTGTGTTTCCGGCATTTCACATTGGAACACCTCATTCACCTTCCTTGTCTTCTCTCCGCCCTCCCTTTTAGGTAAGTTAAAGAGCTGCACCTGAGCCAGCCACTGATTGATTGATTGATTGATTGATTGATTGATTGATTGATTGATTGATTGATTGATTGATTGATTGATGCAGCACAACAGTCAAATAGTGGAGTGGAGTAGGGGAACAGCAAACAGCCAATAAAGCAGCCCGCCCGCTCGCCTGCCCGCCACAATGGACCTACCTGTGTACACTAGATGGATGTGATGGAATGTACTGTCGTCCCTACATTTCAAGAAGAAGTAAGAATTGCAGTTGCAACAAAGCCTTGCTTGCCTACAAAGAGAGCAGCAATTTGGATTTGTTACTATGTTACCTAGAAGAATAACAAACTGTGCAAGGATGGAGGTTGTAGGAGCAAGGAGAAGTTGTCTGTAAAGTTGGTGGATGCCTATTTTCCATTTTGCAGTCCCTTGTCTCCCTCTTGTGGCCTCCTGGAGGCAACTAGCTGTGCAAAAAAAAAGACAGCCTGGCGGCCGGCTGTTGCAGTGTTGCCCTCTCAGGCAACACTGAGTGACTGACTGAGCCTCACCGTCTTATATAAAGTTCAGACGGAACTTTGCACGTGTCATAGTGGAGCCCTCAGGATTCCAGAGCCAGCTTTCTGACATCATAATGGGGCCTCAGAGATAAAAGCCTGGGCCCAGGCAGTGTTGGTCAGTGCTGCTCAGCAGGCAGCACTGGACTGGACTGGATTACAGCTGATACAAGGTGTGAAGGAACAAGGGGTGGCTGTGGGCATGCACTTGCTGCCGCTGCCAGTGTTTATCTGCATGGCAGCAGGGCATTTGGGCGTTGCCAGGAAGGTGTTTTTATGTAGATTCCTCCTCTTTCAGCACTGCATTGTGGTGCAAGCAAAAGAAGCAAATCCTGTCTGGCTTCCTCTCCGGCCTTTATTCACCTCCCGTGTAGCTGTGAGTGTGTGAGCCTGCAGGGCCCCATGGAATTGCCTAGAAGTAGGCTGAATCGCTGCAAGGGCTGAACAGCAGTATAGGGCAGGCTCGGGCAACGCGCGGCCCGTTCGGGTTATCGCTTCTCGGCCTTTTGGCTAAGATCAAGTGTAGTATCTGTTCTTATCAGTTTAATATCTGATACGTCCCCTATCTGGGGACCATATATTAAATGGATTTTTAGAACAGGGAGATGGAAATAGAGCTTGCTCTGTCCACTCCACGCATTGACCTGGTATTGCAGTATTTCCAGGACCGGTGCACCCTTTCCTTATGTGTTGACTAAAAGCAGATTCCAAAAGTGTTTTTTGTCTTTGCTATTGTTTCTGTCTTTCTGAAGGGATCTCCCCTTTTAATCCCATTATTTCAACACCTGTTGGACAATGCATGAGTGATAATGAGCTCATTGATTAAATGCAATTAATGAATAGATTGCCACCTCTTGTTGTGTGTCGTCTGTGTTTCTGTGTTTCCGGCATTTCACATTGGAACACCTCATTCACCTTCCTTGTCTTCTCTCCGCCCTCCCTTTTAGGTAAGTTAAAGAGCTGCACCTGAGCCAGCCACTGATTGATTGATTGATTGATTGATTGATTGATTGATTGATTGATTGATTGATTGATTGATTGATGCAGCACAACAGTCAAATAGTGGAGTGGAGTAGGGGAACAGCAAACAGCCAATAAAGCAGCCCGCCCGCTCGCCTGCCCGCCACAATGGACCTACCTGTGTACACTAGATGGATGTGATGGAATGTACAGTCGTCCCTACATTTCAAGAAGAAGTAAGAATTGCAGTTGCAACAAAGCCTTGCTTGCCTACAAAGAGAGCAGCAATTTGGATTTGTTACTATGTTACCTAGAAGAATAACAAACTGTGCAAGGATGGAGGTTGTAGGAGCAAGGAGAAGTTGTCTGTAAAGTTGGTGGATGCCTATTTTCCATTTTGCAGTCCCTTGTCTCCCTCTTGTGGCCTCCTGGAGGCAACTAGCTGTGCAAAAAAAAGACAGCCTGGCGGCCGGCTGTTGCAGTGTTGCCCTCTCAGGCAACACTGAGTGACTGACTGAGCCTCACCGTCTTATATAAAGTTCAGACGGAACTTTGCACGTGTCATAGTGGAGCCCTCAGGATTCCAGAGCCAGCTTTCTGACATCATAATGGGGCCTCAGAGATAAAAGCCTGGGCCCAGGCAGTGTTGGTCAGTGCTGCTCAGCAGGCAGCACTGGACTGGACTGGATTACAGCTGATACAAGGTGTGAAGGAACAAGGGGTGGCTGTGGGCATGCACTTGCTGCCGCTGCCAGTGTTTATCTGCATGGCAGCAGGGCATTTGGGCGTTGCCAGGAAGGCGTTTTTATGTAGATTCCTCCTCTTTCAGCACTGCATTGTGGTGCAAGCAAAAGAAGCAAATCCTGTCTGGCTTCCTCTCCGGCCTTTATTCACCTCCCGTGTAGCTGTGAGTGTGTGAGCCTGCAGGGCCCCATGGAATTGCCTAGAAGTAGGCTGAATCGCTGCAAGGGCTGAACAGCAGTATCGGGCAGGCTCGGGCAACGCGCGGCCCGTTCGGGTTATCGCTTCTCGGCCTTTTGGCTAAGATCAAGTGTAGTATCTGTTCTTATCAGTTTAATATCTGATACGTCCCCTATCTGGGGACCATATATTAAATGGATTTTTAGAACAGGGAGATGGAAATAGAGCTTGCTCTGTCCACTCCACGCATTGACCTGGTATTGCAGTATTTCCAGGACCGGTGCACCCTTTCCTTATGTGTTGACTAAAAGCAGATTCCAAAAGTGTTTTTTGTCTTTGCTATTGTTTCTGTCTTTCTGAAGGGATCTCCCCTTTTAATCCCATTATTTCAACACCTGTTGGACAATGCATGAGTGATAATGAGCTCATTGATTAAATGCAATTAATGAATAGATTGCCACCTCTTGTTGTGTGTCGTCTGTGTTTCTGTGTTTCCGGCATTTCACATTGGAACACCTCATTCACCTTCC
This sequence comes from Rhinoderma darwinii, assembly GCF_050947455.1. Classification (NCBI taxonomy): domain Eukaryota; kingdom Metazoa; phylum Chordata; class Amphibia; order Anura; family Rhinodermatidae; genus Rhinoderma; species Rhinoderma darwinii. Next base: position 230,549 of record NW_027461819.1, read on the forward strand.
TTGTCTTCTCTCCGCCCTCCCTTTTAGGTAAGTTAAAGAGCTGCACCTGAGCCAGCCACTGATTGATTGATTGATTGATTGATTGATTGATTGATTGATTGATTGATTGATTGATGCAGCACAACAGTCAAATAGTGGAGTGGAGTAGGGGAACAGCAAACAGCCAATAAAGCAGCCCGCCCGCTCGCCTGCCCGCCACAATGGACCTACCTGTGTACACTAGATGGATGTGATGGAATGTACTGTCGTCCCTACATTTCAAGAAGAAGTAAGAATTGCAGTTGCAACAAAGCCTTGCTTGCCTACAAAGAGAGCAGCAATTTGGATTTGTTACTATGTTACCTAGAAGAATAACAAACTGTGCAAGGATGGAGGTTGTAGGAGCAAGGAGAAGTTGTCTGTAAAGTTGGTGGATGCCTATTTTCCATTTTGCAGTCCCTTGTCTCCCTCTTGTGGCCTCCTGGAGGCAACTAGCTGTGCAAAAAAAAGACAGCCTGGCGGCCGGCTGTTGCAGTGTTGCCCTCTCAGGCAACACTGAGTGACTGACTGAGCCTCACCGTCTTATATAAAGTTCAGACGGAACTTTGCACGTGTCATAGTGGAGCCCTCAGGATTCCAGAGCCAGCTTTCTGACATCATAATGGGGCCTCAGAGATAAAAGCCTGGGCCCAGGCAGTGTTGGTCAGTGCTGCTCAGCAGGCAGCACTGGACTGGACTGGATTACAGCTGATACAAGGTGTGAAGGAACAAGGGGTGGCTGTGGGCATGCACTTGCTGCCGCTGCCAGTGTTTATCTGCATGGCAGCAGGGCATTTGGGCGTTGCCAGGAAGGCGTTTTTATGTAGATTCCTCCTCTTTCAGCACTGCATTGTGGTGCAAGCAAAAGAAGCAAATCCTGTCTGGCTTCCTCTCCGGCCTTTATTCACCTCCCGTGTAGCTGTGAGTGTGTGAGCCTGCAGGGCCCCATGGAATTGCCTAGAAGTAGGCTGAATCGCTGCAAGGGCTGAACAGCAGTATCGGGCAGGCTCGGGCAACGCGCGGCCCGTTCGGGTTATCGCTTCTCGGCCTTTTGGCTAAGATCAAGTGTAGTATCTGTTCTTATCAGTTTAATATCTGATACGTCCCCTATCTGGGGACCATATATTAAATGGATTTTTAGAACAGGGAGATGGAAATAGAGCTTGCTCTGTCCACTCCACGCATTGACCTGGTATTGCAGTATTTCCAGGACCGGTGCACCCTTTCCTTATGTGTTGACTAAAAGCAGATTCCAAAAGTGTTTTTTGTCTTTGCTATTGTTTCTGTCTTTCTGAAGGGATCTCCCCTTTTAATCCCATTATTTCAACACCTGTTGGACAATGCATGAGTGATAATGAGCTCATTGATTAAATGCAATTAATGAATAGATTGCCACCTCTTGTTGTGTGTCGTCTGTGTTTCTGTGTTTCCGGCATTTCACATTGGAACACCTCATTCACCTTCCTTGTCTTCTCTCCGCCCTCCCTTTTAGGTAAGTTAAAGAGCTGCACCTGAGCCAGCCACTGATTGATTGATTGATTGATTGATTGATTGATTGATTGATTGATTGATTGATTGATTGATTGATTGATGCAGCACAACAGTCAAATAGTGGAGTGGAGTAGGGGAACAGCAAACAGCCAATAAAGCAGCCCGCCCGCTCGCCTGCCCGCCACAATGGACCTACCTGTGTACACTAGATGGATGTGATGGAATGTACTGTCGTCCCTACATTTCAAGAAGAAGTAAGAATTGCAGTTGCAACAAAGCCTTGCTTGCCTACAAAGAGAGCAGCAATTTGGATTTGTTACTATGTTACCTAGAAGAATAACAAACTGTGCAAGGATGGAGGTTGTAGGAGCAAGGAGAAGTTGTCTGTAAAGTTGGTGGATGCCTATTTTCCATTTTGCAGTCCCTTGTCTCCCTCTTGTGGCCTCCTGGAGGCAACTAGCTGTGCAAAAAAAAGACAGCCTGGCGGCCGGCTGTTGCAGTGTTGCCCTCTCAGGCAACACTGAGTGACTGACTGAGCCTCACCGTCTTATATAAAGTTCAGACGGAACTTTGCACGTGTCATAGTGGAGCCCTCAGGATTCCAGAGCCAGCTTTCTGACATCATAATGGGGCCTCAGAGATAAAAGCCTGGGCCCAGGCAGTGTTGGTCAGTGCTGCTCAGCAGGCAGCACTGGACTGGACTGGATTACAGCTGATACAAGTTGTGAAGGAACAAGGGGTGGCTGTGGGCATGCACTTGCTGCCGCTGCCAGTGTTTATCTGCATGGCAGCAGGGCATTTGGGCGTTGCCAGGAAGGCGTTTTTATGTAGATTCCTCCTCTTTCAGCACTGCATTGTGGTGCAAGCAAAAGAAGCAAATCCTGTCTGGCTTCCTCTCCGGCCTTTATTCACCTCCCGTGTAGCTGTGAGTGTGTGAGCCTGCAGGGCCCCATGGAATTGCCTAGAAGTAGGCTGAATCGCTGCAAGGGCTGAACAGCAGTATCGGGCAGGCTCGGGCAACGCGCGGCCCGTTCGGGTTATCGCTTCTCGGCCTTTTGGCTAAGATCAAGTGTAGTATCTGTTCTTATCAGTTTAATATCTGATACGTCCCCTATCTGGGGACCATATATTAAATGGATTTTTAGAACAGGGAGATGGAAATAGAGCTTGCTCTGTCCACTCCACGCATTGACCTGGTATTGCAGTATTTCCAGGACCGGTGCACCCTTTCCTTATGTGTTGACTAAAAGCAGATTCCAAAAGTGTTTTTTGTCTTTGCTATTGTTTCTGTCTTTCTGAAGGGATCTCCCCTTTTAATCCCATTATTTCAACACCTGTTGGACAATGCATGAGTGATAATGAGCTCATTGATTAAATGCAATTAATGAATAGATTGCCACCTCTTGTTGTGTGTCGTCTGTGTTTCTGTGTTTCCGGCATTTCACATTGGAACACCTCATTCACCTTCCTTGTCTTCTCTCCGCCCTCCCTTTTAGGTAAGTTAAAGAGCTGCACCTGAGCCAGCCACTGATTGATTGATTGATTGATTGATTGATTGATTGATTGATTGATTGATTGATTGATTGATTGATTGATTGATTGATGCAGCACAACAGTCAAATAGTGGAGTGGAGTAGGGGAACAGCAAACAGCCAATAAAGCAGCCCGCCCGCTCGCCTGCCCGCCACAATGGACCTACCTGTGTACACTAGATGGATGTGATGGAATGTACTGTCGTCCCTACATTTCAAGAAGAAGTAAGAATTGCAGTTGCAACAAAGCCTTGCTTGCCTACAAAGAGAGCAGCAATTTGGATTTGTTACTATGTTACCTAGAAGAATAACAAACTGTGCAAGGATGGAGGTTGTAGGAGCAAGGAGAAGTTGTCTGTAAAGTTGGTGGATGCCTATTTTCCATTTTGCAGTCCCTTGTCTCCCTCTTGTGGCCTCCTGGAGGCAACTAGCTGTGCAAAAAAAAGACAGCCTGGCGGCCGGCTGTTGCAGTGTTGCCCTCTCAGGCAACACTGAGTGACTGACTGAGCCTCACCGTCTTATATAAAGTTCAGACGGAACTTTGCACGTGTCATAGTGGAGCCCTCAGGATTCCAGAGCCAGCTTTCTGACATCATAATGGGGCCTCAGAGATAAAAGCCTGGGCCCAGGCAGTGTTGGTCAGTGCTGCTCAGCAGGCAGCACTGGACTGGACTGGATTACAGCTGATACAAGGTGTGAAGGAACAAGGGGTGGCTGTGGGCATGCACTTGCTGCCGCTGCCAGTGTTTATCTGCATGGCAGCAGGGCATTTGGGCGTTGCCAGGAAGGCGTTTTTATGTAGATTCCTCCTCTTTCAGCACTGCATTGTGGTGCAAGCAAAAGAAGCAAATCCTGTCTGGCTTCCTCTCCGGCCTTTATTCACCTCCCGTGTAGCTGTGAGTGTGTGAGCCTGCAGGGCCCCATGGAATTGCCTAGAAGTAGGCTGAATCGCTGCAAGGGCTGAACAGCAGTATCGGGCAGGCTCGGGCAACGCGCGGCCCGTTCGGGTTATCGCTTCTCGGCCTTTTGGCTAAGATCAAGTGTAGTATCTGTTCTTATCAGTTTAATATCTGATACGTCCCCTATCTGGGGACCATATATTAAATGGATTTTTAGAACAGGGAGATGGAAATAGAGCTTGCTCTGTCCACTCCACGCATTGACCTGGTATTGCAGTATTTCCAGGACCGGTGCACCCTTTCCTTATGTGTTGACTAAAAGCAGATTCCAAAAGTGTTTTTTGTCTTTGCTATTGTTTCTGTCTTTCTGAAGGGATCTCCCCTTTTAATCCCATTATTTCAACACCTGTTGGACAATGCATGAGTGATAATGAGCTCATTGATTAAATGCAATTAATGAATAGATTGCCACCTCTTGTTGTGTGTCGTCTGTGTTTCTGTGTTTCCGGCATTTCACATTGGAACACCTCATTCACCTTCCTTGTCTTCTCTCCGCCCTCCCTTTTAGGTAAGTTAAAGAGCTGCACCTGAGCCAGCCACTGATTGATTGATTGATTGATTGATTGATTGATTGATTGATTGATTGATTGATTGATTGATGCAGCACAACAGTCAAATAGTGGAGTGGAGTAGGGGAACAGCAAACAGCCAATAAAGCAGCCCGCCCGCTCGCCTGCCCGCCACAATGGACCTACCTGTGTACACTAGATGGATGTGATGGAATGTACTGTCGTCCCTACATTTCAAGAAGAAGTAAGAATTGCAGTTGCAACAAAGCCTTGCTTGCCTACAAAGAGAGCAGCAATTTGGATTTGTTACTATGTTACCTAGAAGAATAACAAACTGTGCAAGGATGGAGGTTGTAGGAGCAAGGAGAAGTTGTCTGTAAAGTTGGTGGATGCCTATTTTCCATTTTGCAGTCCCTTGTCTCCCTCTTGTGGCCTCCTGGAGGCAACTAGCTGTGCAAAAAAAAGACAGCCTGGCGGCCGGCTGTTGCAGTGTTGCCCTCTCAGGCAACACTGAGTGACTGACTGAGCCTCACCGTCTTATATAAAGTTCAGACGGAACTTTGCACGTGTCATAGTGGAGCCCTCAGGATTCCAGAGCCAGCTTTCTGACATCATAATGGGGCCTCAGAGATAAAAGCCTGGGCCCAGGCAGTGTTGGTCAGTGCTGCTCAGCAGGCAGCACTGGACTGGACTGGATTACAGCTGATACAAGGTGTGAAGGAACAAGGGGTGGCTGTGGGCATGCACTTGCTGCCGCTGCCAGTGTTTATCTGCATGGCAGCAGGGCATTTGGGCGTTGCCAGGAAGGCGTTTTTATGTAGATTCCTCCTCTTTCAGCACTGCATTGTGGTGCAAGCAAAAGAAGCAAATCCTGTCTGGCTTCCTCTCCGGCCTTTATTCACCTCCCGTGTAGCTGTGAGTGTGTGAGCCTGCAGGGCCCCATGGAATTGCCTAGAAGTAGGCTGAATCGCTGCAAGGGCTGAACAGCAGTATCGGGCAGGCTCGGGCAACGCGCGGCCCGTTCGGGTTATCGCTTCTCGGCCTTTTGGCTAAGATCAAGTGTAGTATCTGTTCTTATCAGTTTAATATCTGATACGTCCCCTATCTGGGGACCATATATTAAATGGATTTTTAGAACAGGGAGATGGAAATAGAGCTTGCTCTGTCCACTCCACGCATTGACCTGGTATTGCAGTATTTCCAGGACCGGTGCACCCTTTCCTTATGTGTTGACTAAAAGCAGATTCCAAAAGTGTTTTTTGTCTTTGCTATTGTTTCTGTCTTTCTGAAGGGATCTCCCCTTTTAATCCCATTATTTCAACACCTGTTGGACAATGCATGAGTGATAATGAGCTCATTGATTAAATGCAGTTAATGAATAGATTGCCACCTCTTGTTGTGTGTCGTCTGTGTTTCTGTGTTTCCGGCATTTCACATTGGAACACCTCATTCACCTTCCTTGTCTTCTCTCCGCCCTCCCTTTTAGGTAAGTTAAAGAGCTGCACCTGAGCCAGCCACTGATTGATTGATTGATTGATTGATTGATTGATTGATTGATTGATTGATTGATTGATGCAGCACAACAGTCAAATAGTGGAGTGGAGTAGGGGAACAGCAAACAGCCAATAAAGCAGCCCGCCCGCTCGCCTGCCCGCCACAATGGACCTACCTGTGTACACTAGATGGATGTGATGGAATGTACTGTCGTCCCTACATTTCAAGAAGAAGTAAGAATTGCAGTTGCAACAAAGCCTTGCTTGCCTACAAAGAGAGCAGCAATTTGGATTTGTTACTATGTTACCTAGAAGAATAACAAACTGTGCAAGGATGGAGGTTGTAGGAGCAAGGAGAAGTTGTCTGTAAAGTTGGTGGATGCCTATTTTCCATTTTGCAGTCCCTTGTCTCCCTCTTGTGGCCTCCTGGAGGCAACTAGCTGTGCAAAAAAAAAGACAGCCTGGCGGCCGGCTGTTGCAGTGTTGCCCTCTCAGGCAACACTGAGTGACTGACTGAGCCTCACCGTCTTATATAAAGTTCAGACGGAACTTTGCACGTGTCATAGTGGAGCCCTCAGGATTCCAGAGCCAGCTTTCTGACATCATAATGGGGCCTCAGAGATAAAAGCCTGGGCCCAGGCAGTGTTGGTCAGTGCTGCTCAGCAGGCAGCACTGGACTGGACTGGATTACAGCTGATACAAGGTGTGAAGGAACAAGGGGTGGCTGTGGGCATGCACTTGCTGCCGCTGCCAGTGTTTATCTGCATGGCAGCAGGGCATTTGGGCGTTGCCAGGAAGGCGTTTTTATGTAGATTCCTCCTCTTTCAGCACTGCATTGTGGTGCAAGCAAAAGAAGCAAATCCTGTCTGGCTTCCTCTCCGGCCTTTATTCACCTCCCGTGTAGCTGTGAGTGTGTGAGCCTGCAGGGCCCCATGGAATTGCCTAGAAGTAGGCTGAATCGCTGCAAGGGCTGAACAGCAGTACCGGGCAGGCTCGGGCAACGCGCGGCCCGTTCGGGTTATCGCTTCTCGGCCTTTTGGCTAAGATCAAGTGTAGTATCTGTTCTTATCAGTTTAATATCTGATACGTCCCCTATCTGGGGACCATATATTAAATGGATTTTTAGAACAGGGAGATGGAAATAGAGCTTGCTCTGTCCACTCCACGCATTGACCTGGTATTGCAGTATTTCCAGGACCGGTGCACCCTTTCCTTATGTGTTGACTAAAAGCAGATTCCAAAAGTGTTTTTTGTCTTTGCTATTGTTTCTGTCTTTCTGAAGGGATCTCCCCTTTTAATCCCATTATTTCAACACCTGTTGGACAATGCATGAGTGATAATGAGCTCATTGATTAAATGCAATTAATGAATAGATTGCCACCTCTTGTTGTGTGTCGTCTGTGTTTCTGTGTTTCCGGCATTTCACATTGGAACACCTCATTCACCTTCCTTGTCTTCTCTCCGCCCTCCCTTTTAGGTAAGTTAAAGAGCTGCACCTGAGCCAGCCACTGATTGATTGATTGATTGATTGATTGATTGATTGATTGATTGATTGATTGATGCAGCACAACAGTCAAATAGTGGAGTGGAGTAGGGGAACAGCAAACAGCCAATAAAGCAGCCCGCCCGCTCGCCTGCCCGCCACAATGGACCTACCTGTGTACACTAGATGGATGTGATGGAATGTACTGTCGTCCCTACATTTCAAGAAGAAGTAAGAATTGCAGTTGCAACAAAGCCTTGCTTGCCTACAAAGAGAGCAGCAATTTGGATTTGTTACTATGTTACCTAGAAGAATAACAAACTGTGCAAGGATGGAGGTTGTAGGAGCAAGGAGAAGTTGTCTGTAAAGTTGGTGGATGCCTATTTTCCATTTTGCAGTCCCTTGTCTCCCTCTTGTGGCCTCCTGGAGGCAACTAGCTGTGCAAAAAAAAGACAGCCTGGTGGCCGGCTGTTGCAGTGTTGCCCTCTCAGGCAACACTGAGTGACTGACTGAGCCTCACCGTCTTATATAAAGTTCAGACGGAACTTTGCACGTGTCATAGTGGAGCCCTCAGGATTCCAGAGCCAGCTTTCTGACATCATAATGGGGCCTCAGAGATAAAAGCCTGGGCCCAGGCAGTGTTGGTCAGTGCTGCTCAGCAGGCAGCACTGGACTGGACTGGATTACAGCTGATACAAGGTGTGAAGGAACAAGGGGTGGCTGTGGGCATGCACTTGCTGCCGCTGCCAGTGTTTATCTGCATGGCAGCAGGGCATTTGGGCGTTGCCAGGAAGGCGTTTTTATGTAGATTCCTCCTCTTTCAGCACTGCATTGTGGTGCAAGCAAAAGAAGCAAATCCTGTCTGGCTTCCTCTCCGGCCTTTATTCACCTCCCGTGTAGCTGTGAGTGTGTGAGCCTGCAGGGCCCCATGGAATTGCCTAGAAGTAGGCTGAATCGCTGCAAGGGCTGAACAGCAGTATCGGGCAGGCTCGGGCAACGCGCGGCCCGTTCGGGTTATCGCTTCTCGGCCTTTTGGCTAAGATCAAGTGTAGTATCTGTTCTTATCAGTTTAATATCTGATACGTCCCCTATCTGGGGACCATATATTAAATGGATTTTTAGAACAGGGAGATGGAAATAGAGCTTGCTCTGTCCACTCCACGCATTGACCTGGTATTGCAGTATTTCCAGGACCGGTGCACCCTTTCCTTATGTGTTGACTAAAAGCAGATTCCAAAAGTGTTTTTTGTCTTTGCTATTGTTTCTGTCTTTCTGAAGGGATCTCCCCTTTTAATCCCATTATTTCAACACCTGTTGGACAATGCATGAGTGATAATGAGCTCATTGATTAAATGCAATTAATGAATAGATTGCCACCTCTTGTTGTGTGTCGTCTGTGTTTCTGTGTTTCCGGCATTTCACATTGGAACACCTCATTCACCTTCCTTGTCTTCTCTCCGCCCTCCCTTTTAGGTAAGTTAAAGAGCTGCACCTGAGCCAGCCACTGATTGATTGATTGATTGATTGATTGATTGATTGATTGATTGATTGATGCAGCACAACAGTCAAATAGTGGAGTGGAGTAGGGGAACAGCAAACAGCCAATAAAGCAGCCCGCCCGCTCGCCTGCCCGCCACAATGGACCTACCTGTGTACACTAGATGGATGTGATGGAATGTACTGTCGTCCCTACATTTCAAGAAGAAGTAAGAATTGCAGTTGCAACAAAGCCTTGCTTGCCTACAAAGAGAGCAGCAATTTGGATTTGTTACTATGTTACCTAGAAGAATAACAAACTGTGCAAGGATGGAGGTTGTAGGAGCAAGGAGAAGTTGTCTGTAAAGTTGGTGGATGCCTATTTTCCATTTTGCAGTCCCTTGTCTCCCTCTTGTGGCCTCCTGGAGGCAACTAGCTGTGCAAAAAAAAGACAGCCTGGCGGCCGGCTGTTGCAGTGTTGCCCTCTCAGGCAACACTGAGTGACTGACTGAGCCTCACCGTCTTATATAAAGTTCAGACGGAACTTTGCACGTGTCATAGTGGAGCCCTCAGGATTCCAGAGCCAGCTTTCTGACATCATAATGGGGCCTCAGAGATAAAAGCCTGGGCCCAGGCAGTGTTGGTCAGTGCTGCTCAGCAGGCAGCACTGGACTGGACTGGATTACAGCTGATACAAGGTGTGAAGGAACAAGGGGTGGCTGTGGGCATGCACTTGCTGCCGCTGCCAGTGTTTATCTGCATGGCAGCAGGGCATTTGGGCGTTGCCAGGAAGGCGTTTTTATGTAGATTCCTCCTCTTTCAGCACTGCATTGTGGTGCAAGCAAAAGAAGCAAATCCTGTCTGGCTTCCTCTCCGGCCTTTATTCACCTCCCGTGTAGCTGTGAGTGTGTGAGCCTGCAGGGCCCCATGGAATTGCCTAGAAGTAGGCTGAATCGCTGCAAGGGCTGAACAGCAGTATCGGGCAGGCTCGGGCAACGCGCGGCCCGTTCGGGTTATCGCTTCTCGGCCTTTTGGCTAAGATCAAGTGTAGTATCTGTTCTTATCAGTTTAATATCTGATACGTCCCCTATCTGGGGACCATATATTAAATGGATTTTTAGAACAGGGAGATGGAAATAGAGCTTGCTCTGTCCACTCCACGCATTGACCTGGTATTGCAGTATTTCCAGGACCGGTGCACCCTTTCCTTATGTGTTGACTAAAAGCAGATTCCAAAAGTGTTTTTTGTCTTTGCTATTGTTTCTGTCTTTCTGAAGGGATCTCCCCTTTTAATCCCATTATTTCAACACCTGTTGGACAATGCATGAGTGATAATGAGCTCATTGATTAAATGCAATTAATGAATAGATTGCCACCTCTTGTTGTGTGTCGTCTGTGTTTCTGTGTTTCCGGCATTTCACATTGGAACACCTCATTCACCTTCCTTGTCTTCTCTCCGCCCTCCCTTTTAGGTAAGTTAAAGAGCTGCACCTGAGCCAGCCACTGATTGATTGATTGATTGATTGATTGATTGATTGATTGATTGATTGATGCAGCACAACAGTCAAATAGTGGAGTGGAGTAGGGGAACAGCAAACAGCCAATAAAGCAGCCCGCCCGCTCGCCTGCCCGCCACAATGGACCTACCTGTGTACACTAGATGGATGTGATGGAATGTACTGTCGTCCCTACATTTCAAGAAGAAGTAAGAATTGCAGTTGCAACAAAGCCTTGCTTGCCTACAAAGAGAGCAGCAATTTGGATTTGTTACTATGTTACCTAGAAGAATAACAAACTGTGCAAGGATGGAGGTTGTAGGAGCAAGGAGAAGTTGTCTGTAAAGTTGGTGGATGCCTATTTTCCATTTTGCAGTCCCTTGTCTCCCTCTTGTGGCCTCCTGGAGGCAACTAGCTGTGCAAAAAAAAGACAGCCTGGCGGCCGGCTGTTGCAGTGTTGCCCTCTCAGGCAACACTGAGTGACTGACTGAGCCTCACCGTCTTATATAAAGTTCAGACGGAACTTTGCACGTGTCATAGTGGAGCCCTCAGGATTCCAGAGCCAGCTTTCTGACATCATAATGGGGCCTCAGAGATAAAAGCCTGGGCCCAGGCAGTGTTGGTCAGTGCTGCTCAGCAGGCAGCACTGGACTGGACTGGATTACAGCTGATACAAGGTGTGAAGGAACAAGGGGTGGCTGTGGGCATGCACTTGCTGCCGCTGCCAGTGTTTATCTGCATGGCAGCAGGGCATTTGGGCGTTGCCAGGAAGGCGTTTTTATGTAGATTCCTCCTCTTTCAGCACTGCATTGTGGTGCAAGCAAAAGAAGCAAATCCTGTCTGGCTTCCTCTCCGGCCTTTATTCACCTCCCGTGTAGCTGTGAGTGTGTGAGCCTGCAGGGCCCCATGGAATTGCCTAGAAGTAGGCTGAATCGCTGCAAGGGCTGAACAGCAGTATCGGGCAGGCTCGGGCAACGCGCGGCCCGTTCGGGTTATCGCTTCTCGGCCTTTTGGCTAAGATCAAGTGTAGTATCTGTTCTTATCAGTTTAATATCTGATACGTCCCCTATCTGGGGACCATATATTAAATGGATTTTTAGAACAGGGAGATGGAAATAGAGCTTGCTCTGTCCACTCCACGCATTGACCTGGTATTGCAGTATTTCCAGGACCGGTGCACCCTTTCCTTATGTGTTGACTAAAAGCAGATTCCAAAAGTGTTTTTTGTCTTTGCTATTGTTTCTGTCTTTCTGAAGGGATCTCCCCTTTTAATCCCATTATTTCAACACCTGTTGGACAATGCATGAGTGATAATGAGCTCATTGATTAAATGCAATTAATGAATAGATTGCCACCTCTTGTTGTGTGTCGTCTGTGTTTCTGTGTTTCCGGCATTTCACATTGGAACACCTCATTCACCTTCCTTGTCTTCTCTCCGCCCTCCCTTTTAGGTAAGTTAAAGAGCTGCACCTGAGCCAGCCACTGATTGATTGATTGATTGATTGATTGATTGATTGATTGATGCAGCACAACAGTCAAATAGTGGAGTGGAGTAGGGGAACAGCAAACAGCCAATAAAGCAGCCCGCCCGCTCGCCTGCCCGCCACAATGGACCTACCTGTGTACACTAGATGGATGTGATGGAATGTACTGTCGTCCCTACATTTCAAGAAGAAGTAAGAATTGCAGTTGCAACAAAGCCTTGCTTGCCTACAAAGAGAGCAGCAATTTGGATTTGTTACTATGTTACCTAGAAGAATAACAAACTGTGCAAGGATGGAGGTTGTAGGAGCAAGGAGAAGTTGTCTGTAAAGTTGGTGGATGCCTATTTTCCATTTTGCAGTCCCTTGTCTCCCTCTTGTGGCCTCCTGGAGGCAACTAGCTGTGCAAAAAAAAGACAGCCTGACGGCCGGCTGTTGCAGTGTTGCCCTCTCAGGCAACACTGAGTGACTGACTGAGCCTCACCGTCTTATATAAAGTTCAGACGGAACTTTGCACGTGTCATAGTGGAGCCCTCAGGATTCCAGAGCCAGCTTTCTGACATCATAATGGGGCCTCAGAGATAAAAGCCTGGGCCCAGGCAGTGTTGGTCAGTGCTGCTCAGCAGGCAGCACTGGACTGGACTTGATTACAGCTGATACAAGGTGTGAAGGAACAAGGGGTGGCTGTGGGCATGCACTTGCTGCCGCTGCCAGTGTTTATCTGCATGGCAGCAGGGCATTTGGGCGTTGCCAGGAAGGCGTTTTTATGTAGATTCCTCCTCTTTCAGCACTGCATTGTGGTGCAAGCAAAAGAAGCAAATCCTGTCTGGCTTCCTCTCCGGCCTTTATTCACCTCCCGTGTAGCTGTGAGTGTGTGAGCCTGCAGGGCCCCATGGAATTGCCTAGAAGTAGGCTGAATCGCTGCAAGGGCTGAACAGCAGTATCGGGCAGGCTCGGGCAACGCGCGGCCCGTTCGGGTTATCGCTTCTCGGCCTTTTGGCTAAGATCAAGTGTAGTATCTGTTCTTATCAGTTTAATATCTGATACGTCCCCTATCTGGGGACCATATATTAAATGGATTTTTAGAACAGGGAGATGGAAATAGAGCTTGCTCTGTCCACTCCACGCATTGACCTGGTATTGCAGTATTTCCAGGACCGGTGCACCCTTTCCTTATGTGTTGACTAAAAGCAGATTCCAAAAGTGTTTTTTGTCTTTGCTATTGTTTCTGTCTTTCTGAAGGGATCTCCCCTTTTAATCCCATTATTTCAACACCTGTTGGACAATGCATGAGTGATAATGAGCTCATTGATTAAATGCAATTAATGAATAGATTGCCACCTCTTGTTGTGTGTCGTCTGTGTTTCTGTGTTTCCGGCATTTCACATTGGAACACCTCATTCACCTTCCTTGTCTTCTCTCCGCCCTCCCTTTTAGGTAAGTTAAAGAGCTGCACCTGAGCCAGCCACTGATTGATTGATTGATTGATTGATTGATTGATTGATGCAGCACAACAGTCAAATAGTGGAGTGGAGTAGGGGAACAGCAAACAGCCAATAAAGCAGCCCGCCCGCTCGCCTGCCCGCCACAATGGACCTACCTGTGTACACTAGATGGATGTGATGGAATGTACTGTCGTCCCTACATTTCAAGAAGAAGTAAGAATTGCAGTTGCAACAAAGCCTTGCTTGCCTACAAAGAGAGCAGCAATTTGGATTTGTTACTATGTTACCTAGAAGAATAACAAACTGTGCAAGGATGGAGGTTGTAGGAGCAAGGAGAAGTTGTCTGTAAAGTTGGTGGATGCCTATTTTCCATTTTGCAGTCCCTTGTCTCCCTCTTGTGGCTTCCTGGAGGCAACTAGCTGTGCAAAAAAAAGACAGCCTGGCGGCCGGCTGTTGCAGTGTTGCCCTCTCAGGCAACACTGAGTGACTGACTGAGCCTCACCGTCTTATATAAAGTTCAGACGGAACTTTGCACGTGTCATAGTGGAGCCCTCAGGATTCCAGAGCCAGCTTTCTGACATCATAATGGGGCCTCAGAGATAAAAGCCTGGGCCCAGGCAGTGTTGGTCAGTGCTGCTCAGCAGGCAGCACTGGACTGGACTGGATTACAGCTGATACAAGGTGTGAAGGAACAAGGGGTGGCTGTGGGCATGCACTTGCTGCCGCTGCCAGTGTTTATCTGCATGGTAGCAGGGCATTTGGGCGTTGCCAGGAAGGCGTTTTTATGTAGATTCCTCCTCTTTCAGCACTGCATTGTGGTGCAAGCAAAAGAAGCAAATCCTGTCTGGCTTCCTCTCCGGCCTTTATTCACCTCCCGTGTAGCTGTGAGTGTGTGAGCCTGCAGGGCCCCATGGAATTGCCTAGAAGTAGGCTGAATCGCTGCAAGGGCTGAACAGCAGTATCGGGCAGGCTCGGGCAACGCGCGGCCCGTTCGGGTTATCGCTTCTCGGCCTTTTGGCTAAGATCAAGTGTAGTATCTGTTCTTATCAGTTTAATATCTGATACGTCCCCTATCTGGGGACCATATATTAAATGGATTTTTAGAACAGGGAGATGGAAATAGAGCTTGCTCTGTCCACTCCACGCATTGACCTGGTATTGCAGTATTTCCAGGACCGGTGCACCCTTTCCTTATGTGTTGACTAAAAGCAGATTCCAAAAGTGTTTTTTGTCTTTGCTATTGTTTCTGTCTTTCTGAAGGGATCTCCCCTTTTAATCCCATTATTTCAACACCTGTTGGACAATGCATGAGTGATAATGAGCTCATTGATTAAATGCAATTAATGAATAGATTGCCACCTCTTGTTGTGTGTCGTCTGTGTTTCTGTGTTTCCGGCATTTCACATTGGAACACCTCATTCACCTTCCTTGTCTTCTCTCCGCCCTCCCTTTTAGGTAAGTTAAAGAGCTGCACCTGAGCCAGCCACTGATTGATTGATTGATTGATTGATTGATTGATTGATTGATTGATTGATTGATGCAGCACAACAGTCAAATAGTGGAGTGGAGTAGGGGAACAGCAAACAGCCAATAAAGCAGCCCGCCCGCTCGCCTGCCCGCCACAATGGACCTACCTGTGTACACTAGATGGATGTGATGGAATGTACTGTCGTCCCTACATTTCAAGAAGAAGTAAGAATTGCAGTTGCAACAAAGCCTTGCTTGCCTACAAAGAGAGCAGCAATTTGGATTTGTTACTATGTTACCTAGAAGAATAACAAACTGTGCAAGGATGGAGGTTGTAGGAGCAAGGAGAAGTTGTCTGTAAAGTTGGTGGATGCCTATTTTCCATTTTGCAGTCCCTTGTCTCCCTCTTGTGGCCTCCTGGAGGCAACTAGCTGTGCAAAAAAAAGACAGCCTGGCGGCCGGCTGTTGCAGTGTTGCCCTCTCAGGCAACACTGAGTGACTGACTGAGCCTCACCGTCTTATATAAAGTTCAGACGGAACTTTGCACGTGTCATAGTGGAGCCCTCAGGATTCCAGAGCCAGCTTTCTGACATCATAATGGGGCCTCAGAGATAAAAGCCTGGGCCCAGGCAGTGTTGGTCAGTGCTGCTCAGCAGGCAGCACTGGACTGGATTACAGCTGATACAAGGTGTGAAGGAACAAGGGGTGGCTGTGGGCATGCACTTGCTGCCGCTGCCAGTGTTTATCTGCATGGCAGCAGGGCATTTGGGCGTTGCCAGGAAGGCGTTTTTATGTAGATTCCTCCTCTTTCAGCACTGCATTGTGGTGCAAGCAAAAGAAGCAAATCCTGTCTGGCTTCCTCTCCGGCCTTTATTCACCTCCCGTGTAGCTGTGAGTGTGTGAGCCTGCAGGGCCCCATGGAATTGCCTAGAAGTAGGCTGAATCGCTGCAAGGGCTGAACAGCAGTATCGGGCAGGCTCGGGCAACGCGCGGCCCGTTCGGGTTATCGCTTCTCGGCCTTTTGGCTAAGATCAAGTGTAGTATCTGTTCTTATCAGTTTAATATCTGATACGTCCCCTATCTGGGGACCATATATTAAATGGATTTTTAGAACAGGGAGATGGAAATAGAGCTTGCTCTGTCCACTCCACGCATTGACCTGGTATTGCAGTATTTCCAGGACCGGTGCACCCTTTCCTTATGTGTTGACTAAAAGCAGATTCCAAAAGTGTTTTTTGTCTTTGCTATTGTTTCTGTCTTTCTGAAGGGATCTCCCCTTTTAATCCCATTATTTCAACACCTGTTGGACAATGCATGAGTGATAATGAGCTCATTGATTAAATGCAATTAATGAATAGATTGCCACCTCTTGTTGTGTGTCGTCTGTGTTTCTGTGTTTCCGGCATTTCACATTGGAACACCTCATTCACCTTCCTTGTCTTCTCTCCGCCCTCCCTTTTAGGTAAGTTAAAGAGCTGCACCTGAGCCAGCCACTGATTGATTGATTGATTGATTGATTGATTGATTGATTGATTGATGCAGCACAACAGTCAAATAGTGGAGTGGAGTAGGGGAACAGCAAACAGCCAATAAAGCAGCCCGCCCGCTCGCCTGCCCGCCACAATGGACCTACCTGTGTACACTAGATGGATGTGATGGAATGTACTGTCGTCCCTACATTTCAAGAAGAAGTAAGAATTGCAGTTGCAACAAAGCCTTGCTTGCCTACAAAGAGAGCAGCAATATGGATTTGTTACTATGTTACCTAGAAGAATAACAAACTGTGCAAGGATGGAGGTTGTAGGAGCAAGGAGAAGTTGTCTGTAAAGTTGGTGGATGCCTATTTTCCATTTTGCAGTCCCTTGTCTCCCTCTTGTGGCCTCCTGGAGGCAACTAGCTGTGCAAAAAAAAGACAGCCTGGCGGCCGGCTGTTGCAGTGTTGCCCTCTCAGGCAACACTGAGTGACTGACTGAGCCTCACCGTCTTATATAAAGTTCAGACGGAACTTTGCACGTGTCATAGTGGAGCCCTCAGGATTCCAGAGCCAGCTTTCTGACATCATAATGGGGCCTCAGAGATAAAAGCCTGGGCCCAGGCAGTGTTGGTCAGTGCTGCTCAGCAGGCAGCACTGGACTGGACTGGATTACAGCTGATACAAGGTGTGAAGGAACAAGGGGTGGCTGTGGGCATGCACTTGCTGCCGCTGCCAGTGTTTATCTGCATGGCAGCAGGGCATTTGGGCGTTGCCAGGAAGGCGTTTTTATGTAGATTCCTCCTCTTTCAGCACTGCATTGTGGTGCAAGCAAAAGAAGCAAATCCTGTCTGGCTTCCTCTCCGGCCTTTATTCACCTCCCGTGTAGCTGTGAGTGTGTGAGCCTGCAGGGCCCCATGGAATTGCCTAGAAGTAGGCTGAATCGCTGCAAGGGCTGAACAGCAGTATCGGGCAGGCTCGGGCAACGCGCGGCCCGTTCGGGTTATCGCTTCTCGGCCTTTTGGCTAAGATCAAGTGTAGTATCTGTTCTTATCAGTTTAATATCTGATACGTCCCCTATCTGGGGACCATATATTAAATGGATTTTTAGAACAGGGAGATGGAAATAGAGCTTGCTCTGTCCACTCCACGCATTGACCTGGTATTGCAGTATTTCCAGGACCGGTGCACCCTTTCCTTATGTGTTGACTAAAAGCAGATTCCAAAAGTGTTTTTTGTCTTTGCTATTGTTTCTGTCTTTCTGAAGGGATCTCCCCTTTTAATCCCATTATTTCAACACCTGTTGGACAATGCATGAGTGATAATGAGCTCATTGATTAAATGCAATTAATGAATAGATTGCCACCTCTTGTTGTGTGTCGTCTGTGTTTCTGTGTTTCCGGCATTTCACATTGGAACACCTCATTCACCTTCCTTGTCTTCTCTCCGCCCTCCCTTTTAGGTAAGTTAAAGAGCTGCACCTGAGCCAGCCACTGATTGATTGATTGATTGATTGATTGATTGATTGATTGATTGATTGATTGATTGATTGATGCAGCACAACAGTCAAATAGTGGAGTGGAGTAGGGGAACAGCAAACAGCCAATAAAGCAGCCCGCCCGCTCGCCTGCCCGCCACAATGGACCTACCTGTGTACACTAGATGGATGTGATGGAATGTACTGTCGTCCCTACATTTCAAGAAGAAGTAAGAATTGCAGTTGCAACAAAGCCTTGCTTGCCTACAAAGAGAGCAGCAATTTGGATTTGTTACTATGTTACCTAGAAGAATAACAAACTGTGCAAGGATGGAGGTTGTAGGAGCAAGGAGAAGTTGTCTGTAAAGTTGGTGGATGCCTATTTTCCATTTTGCAGTCCCTTGTCTCCCTCTTGTGGCCTCCTGGAGGCAACTAGCTGTGCAAAAAAAAGACAGCCTGGCGGCCGGCTGTTGCAGTGTTGCCCTCTCAGGCAACACTGAGTGACTGACTGAGCCTCACCGTCTTATATAAAGTTCAGACGGAACTTTGCACGTGTCATAGTGGAGCCCTCAGGATTCCAGAGCCAGCTTTCTGACATCATAATGGGGCCTCAGAGATAAAAGCCTGGGCCCAGGCAGTGTTGGTCAGTGCTGCTCAGCAGGCAGCACTGGACTGGACTGGATTACAGCTGATACAAGGTGTGAAGGAACAAGGGGTGGCTGTGGGCATGCACTTGCTGCCGCTGCCAGTGTTTATCTGCATGGCAGCAGGGCATTTGGGCGTTGCCAGGAAGGCGTTTTTATGTAGATTCCTCCTCTTTCAGCACTGCATTGTGGTGCAAGCAAAAGAAGCAAATCCTGTCTGGCTTCCTCTCCGGCCTTTATTCACCTCCCGTGTAGCTGTGAGTGTGTGAGCCTGCAGGGCCCCATGGAATTGCCTAGAAGTAGGCTGAATCGCTGCAAGGGCTGAACAGCAGTATCGGGCAGGCTCGGGCAACGCGCGGCCCGTTCGGGTTATCGCTTCTCGGCCTTTTGGCTAAGATCAAGTGTAGTATCTGTTCTTATCAGTTTAATATCTGATACGTCCCCTATCTGGGGACCATATATTAAATGGATTTTTAGAACAGGGAGATGGAAATAGAGCTTGCTCTGTCCACTCCACGCATTGACCTGGTATTGCAGTATTTCCAGGACCGGTGCACCCTTTCCTTATGTGTTGACTAAAAGCAGATTCCAAAAGTGTTTTTTGTCTTTGCTATTGTTTCTGTCTTTCTGAAGGGATCTCCCCTTTTAATCCCATTATTTCAACACCTGTTGGACAATGCATGAGTGATAATGAGCTCATTGATTAAATGCAATTAATGAATAGATTGCCACCTCTTGTTGTGTGTCGTCTGTGTTTCTGTGTTTCCGGCATTTCACATTGGAACACCTCATTCACCTTCCTTGTCTTCTCTCCGCCCTCCCTTTTAGGTAAGTTAAAGAGCTGCACCTGAGCCAGCCACTGATTGATTGATTGATTGATTGATTGATTGATTGATTGATTGATTGATTGATTGATTGATTGATGCAGCACAACAGTCAAATAGTGGAGTGGAGTAGGGGAACAGCAAACAGCCAATAAAGCAGCCCGCCCGCTCGCCTGCCCGCCACAATGGACCTACCTGTGTACACTAGATGGATGTGATGGAATGTACTGTCGTCCCTACATTTCAAGAAGAAGTAAGAATTGCAGTTGCAACAAAGCCTTGCTTGCCTACAAAGAGAGCAGCAATTTGGATTTGTTACTATGTTACCTAGAAGAATAACAAACTGTGCAAGGATGGAGGTTGTAGGAGCAAGGAGAAGTTGTCTGTAAAGTTGGTGGATGCCTATTTTCCATTTTGCAGTCCCTTGTCTCCCTCTTGTGGCCTCCTGGAGGCAACTAGCTGTGCAAAAAAAAGACAGCCTGGCGGCCGGCTGTTGCAGTGTTGCCCTCTCAGGCAACACTGAGTGACTGACTGAGCCTCACCGTCTTATATAAAGTTCAGACGGAACTTTGCACGTGTCATAGTGGAGCCCTCAGGATTCCAGAGCCAGCTTTCTGACATCATAATGGGGCCTCAGAGATAAAAGCCTGGGCCCAGGCAGTGTTGGTCAGTGCTGCTCAGCAGGCAGCACTGGACTGGACTGGATTACAGCTGATACAAGGTGTGAAGGAACAAGGGGTGGCTGTGGGCATGCACTTGCTGCCGCTGCCAGTGTTTATCTGCATGGCAGCAGGGCATTTGGGCGTTGCCAGGAAGGCGTTTTTATGTAGATTCCTCCTCTTTCAGCACTGCATTGTGGTGCAAGCAAAAGAAGCAAATCCTGTCTGGCTTCCTCTCCGGCCTTTATTCACCTCCCGTGTAGCTGTGAGTGTGTGAGCCTGCAGGGCCCCATGGAATTGCCTAGAAGTAGGCTGAATCGCTGCAAGGGCTGAACAGCAGTATCGGGCAGGCTCGGGCAACGCGCGGCCCGTTCGGGTTATCGCTTCTCGGCCTTTTGGCTAAGATCAAGTGTAGTATCTGTTCTTATCAGTTTAATATCTGATACGTCCCCTATCTGGGGACCATATATTAAATGGATTTTTAGAACAGGGAGATGGAAATAGAGCTTGCTCTGTCCACTCCACGCATTGACCTGGTATTGCAGTATTTCCAGGACCGGTGCACCCTTTCCTTATGTGTTGACTAAAAGCAGATTCCAAAAGTGTTTTTTGTCTTTGCTATTGTTTCTGTCTTTCTGAAGGGATCTCCCCTTTTAATCCCATTATTTCAACACCTGTTGGACAATGCATGAGTGATAATGAGCTCATTGATTAAATGCAATTAATGAATAGATTGCCACCTCTTGTTGTGTGTCGTCTGTGTTTCTGTGTTTCCGGCATTTCACATTGGAACACCTCATTCACCTTCCTTGTCTTCTCTCCGCCCTCCCTTTTAGGTAAGTTAAAGAGCTGCACCTGAGCCAGCCACTGATTGATTGATTGATTAATTGATTGATTGATTGATTGATTGATTGATTGATTGATTGATTGATTGATTGATTGATTGATGCAGCACAACAGTCAAATAGTGGAGTGGAGTAGGGGAACAGCAAACAGCCAATAAAGCAGCCCGCCCGCTCGCCTGCCCGCCACAATGGACCTACCTGTGTACACTAGATGGATGTGATGGAATGTACTGTCGTCCCTACATTTCAAGAAGAAGTAAGAATTGCAGTTGCAACAAAGCCTTGCTTGCCTACAAAGAGAGCAGCAATTTGGATTTGTTACTATGTTACCTAGAAGAATAACAAACTGTGCAAGGATGGAGGTTGTAGGAGCAAGGAGAAGTTGTCTGTAAAGTTGGTGGATGCCTATTTTCCATTTTGCAGTCCCTTGTCTCCCTCTTGTGGCCTCCTGGAGGCAACTAGCTGTGCAAAAAAAAGACAGCCTGGCGGCCGGCTGTTGCAGTGTTGCCCTCTCAGGCAACACTGAGTGACTGACTGAGCCTCACCGTCTTATATAAAGTTCAGACGGAACTTTGCACGTGTCATAGTGGAGCCCTCAGGATTCCAGAGCCAGCTTTCTGACATCATAATGGGGCCTCAGAGATAAAAGCCTGGGCCCAGGCAGTGTTGGTCAGTGCTGCTCAGCAGGCAGCACTGGACTGGACTGGATTACAGCTGATACAAGGTGTGAAGGAACAAGGGGTGGCTGTGGGCATGCACTTGCTGCCGCTGCCAGTGTTTATCTGCATGGCAGCAGGGCATTTGGGCGTTGCCAGGAAGGCGTTTTTATGTAGATTCCTCCTCTTTCAGCACTGCATTGTGGTGCAAGCAAAAGAAGCAAATCCTGTCTGGCTTCCTCTCCGGCCTTTATTCACCTCCCGTGTAGCTGTGAGTGTGTGAGCCTGCAGGGCCCCATGGAATTGCCTAGAAGTAGGCTGAATCGCTGCAAGGGCTGAACAGCAGTATCGGGCAGGCTCGGGCAACGCGCGGCCCGTTCGGGTTATCGCTTCTCGGCCTTTTGGCTAAGATCAAGTGTAGTATCTGTTCTTATCAGTTTAATATCTGATACGTCCCCTATCTGGGGACCATATATTAAATGGATTTTTAGAACAGGGAGATGGAAATAGAGCTTGCTCTGTCCACTCCACGCATTGACCTGGTATTGCAGTATTTCCAGGACCGGTGCACCCTTTCCTTATGTGTTGACTAAAAGCAGATTCCAAAAGTGTTTTTTGTCTTTGCTATTGTTTCTGTCTTTCTGAAGGGATCTCCCCTTTTAATCCCATTATTTCAACACCTGTTGGACAATGCATGAGTGATAATGAGCTCATTGATTAAATGCAATTAATGAATAGATTGCCACCTCTTGTTGTGTGTCGTCTGTGTTTCTGTGTTTCCGGCATTTCACATTGGAACACCTCATTCACCTTCCTTGTCTTCTCTCCGCCCTCCCTTTTAGGTAAGTTAAAGAGCTGCACCTGAGCCAGCCACTGATTGATTGATTGATTGATTGATTGATTGATTGATTGATTGATGCAGCACAACAGTCAAATAGTGGAGTGGAGTAGGGGAACAGCAAACAGCCAATAAAGCAGCCCGCCCGCTCGCCTGCCCGCCACAATGGACCTACCTGTGTACACTAGATGGATGTGATGGAATGTACTGTCGTCCCTACATTTCAAGAAGAAGTAAGAATTGCAGTTGCAACAAAGCCTTGCTTGCCTACAAAGAGAGCAGCAATTTGGATTTGTTACTATGTTACCTAGAAGAATAACAAACTGTGCAAGGATGGAGGTTGTAGGAGCAAGGAGAAGTTGTCTGTAAAGTTGGTGGATGCCTATTTTCCATTTTGCAGTCCCTTGTCTCCCTCTTGTGGCCTCCTGGAGGCAACTAGCTGTGCAAAAAAAAGACAGCCTGGCGGCCGGCTGTTGCAGTGTTGCCCTCTCAGGCAACACTGAGTGACTGACTGAGCCTCACCGTCTTATATAAAGTTCAGACGGAACTTTGCACGTGTCATAGTGGAGCCCTCAGGATTCCAGAGCCAGCTTTCTGACATCATAATGGGGCCTCAGAGATAAAAGCCTGGGCCCAGGCAGTGTTGGTCAGTGCTGCTCAGCAGGCAGCACTGGACTGGACTGGATTACAGCTGATACAAGGTGTGAAGGAACAAGGGGTGGCTGTGGGCATGCACTTGCTGCCGCTGCCAGTGTTTATCTGCATGGCAGCAGGGCATTTGGGCGTTGCCAGGAAGGCGTTTTTATGTAGATTCCTCCTCTTTCAGCACTGCATTGTGGTGCAAGCAAAAGAAGCAAATCCTGTCTGGCTTCCTCTCCGGCCTTTATTCACCTCCCGTGTAGCTGTGAGTGTGTGAGCCTGCAGGGCCCCATGGAATTGCCTAGAAGTAGGCTGAATCGCTGCAAGGGCTGAACAGCAGTATCGGGCAGGCTCGGGCAACGCGCGGCCCGTTCGGGTTATCGCTTCTCGGCCTTTTGGCTAAGATCAAGTGTAGTATCTGTTCTTATCAGTTTAATATCTGATACGTCCCCTATCTGGGGACCATATATTAAATGGATTTTTAGAACAGGGAGATGGAAATAGAGCTTGCTCTGTCCACTCCACGCATTGACCTGGTATTGCAGTATTTCCAGGACCGGTGCACCCTTTCCTTATGTGTTGACTAAAAGCAGATTCCAAAAGCGTTTTTTGTCTTTGCTATTGTTTCTGTCTTTCTGAAGGGATCTCCCCTTTTAATCCCATTATTTCAACACCTGTTGGACAATGCATGAGTGATAATGAGCTCATTGATTAAATGCAATTAATGAATAGATTGCCACCTCTTGTTGTGTGTCGTCTGTGTTTCTGTGTTTCCGGCATTTCACATTGGAACACCTCATTCACCTTCCTTGTCTTCTCTCCGCCCTCCCTTTTAGGTAAGTTAAAGAGCTGCACCTGAGCCAGCCACTGATTGATTGATTGATTGATTGATTGATTGATTGATTGATGCAGCACAACAGTCAAATAGTGGAGTGGAGTAGGGGAACAGCAAACAGCCAATAAAGCAGCCCGCCCGCTCGCCTGCCCGCCACAATGGACCTACCTGTGTACACTAGATGGATGTGATGGAATGTACTGTTGTCCCTACATTTCAAGAAGAAGTAAGAATTGCAGCTGCAACAAAGCCTTGCTTGCCTACAAAGAGAGCAGCAATTTGGATTTGTTACTATGTTACCTAGAAGAATAACAAACTGTGCAAGGATGGAGGTTGTAGGAGCAAGGAGAAGTTGTCTGTAAAGTTGGTGGATGCCTATTTTCCATTTTGCAGTCCCTTGTCTCCCTCTTGTGGCCTCCTGGAGGCAACTAGCTGTGCAAAAAAAAGACAGCCTGGCGGCCGGCTGTTGCAGTGTTGCCCTCTCAGGCAACACTGAGTGACTGACTGAGCCTCACCGTCTTATATAAAGTTCAGACGGAACTTTGCACGTGTCATAGTGGAGCCCTCAGGATTCCAGAGCCAGCTTTCTGACATCATAATGGGGCCTCAGAGATAAAAGCCTGGGCCCAGGCAGTGTTGGTCAGTGCTGCTCAGCAGGCAGCACTGGACTGGACTGGATTACAGCTGATACAAGGTGTGAAGGAACAAGGGGTGGCTGTGGGCATGCACTTGCTGCCGCTGCCAGTGTTTATCTGCATGGCAGCAGGGCATTTGGGCGTTGCCAGGAAGGCGTTTTTATGTAGATTCCTCCTCTTTCAGCACTGCATTGTGGTGCAAGCAAAAGAAGCAAATCCTGTCTGGCTTCCTCTCCGGCCTTTATTCACCTCCCGTGTAGCTGTGAGTGTGTGAGCCTGCAGGGCCCCATGGAATTGCCTAGAAGTAGGCTGAATCGCTGGAAGGGCTGAACAGCAGTATCGGGCAGGCTCGGGCAACGCGCGGCCCGTTCGGGTTATCGCTTCTCGGCCTTTTGGCTAAGATCAAGTGTAGTATCTGTTCTTATCAGTTTAATATCTGATACGTCCCCTATCTGGGGACCATATATTAAATGGATTTTTAGAACAGGGAGATGGAAATAGAGCTTGCTCTGTCCACTCCACGCATTGACCTGGTATTGCAGTATTTCCAGGACCGGTGCACCCTTTCCTTATGTGTTGACTAAAAGCAGATTCCAAAAGTGTTTTTTGTCTTTGCTATTGTTTCTGTCTTTCTGAAGGGATCTCCCCTTTTAATCCCATTATTTCAACACCTGTTGGACAATGCATGAGTGATAATGAGCTCATTGATTAAATGCAATTAATGAATAGATTGCCACCTCTTGTTGTGTGTCGTCTGTGTTTCTGTGTTTCCGGCATTTCACATTGGAACACCTCATTCACCTTCCTTGTCTTCTCTCCGCCCTCCCTTTTAGGTAAGTTAAAGAGCTGCACCTGAGCCAGCCACTGATTGATTGATTGATTGATTGATTGATTGATTGATTGATTGATTGATTGATTGATTGATTGATGCAGCACAACAGTCAAATAGTGGAGTGGAGTAGGGGAACAGCAAACAGCCAATAAAGCAGCCCGCCCGCTCGCCTGCCCGCCACAATGGACCTACCTGTGTACACTAGATGGATGTGATGGAATGTACTGTCGTCCCTACATTTCAAGAAGAAGTAAGAATTGCAGTTGCAACAAAGCCTTGCTTGCCTACAAAGAGAGCAGCAATTTGGATTTGTTACTATGTTACCTAGAAGAATAACAAACTGTGCAAGGATGGAGGTTGTAGGAGCAAGGAGAAGTTGTCTGTAAAGTTGGTGGATGCCTATTTTCCATTTTGCAGTCCCTTGTCTCCCTCTTGTGGCCTCCTGGAGGCAACTAGCTGTGCAAAAAAAAGACAGCCTGGCGGCCGGCTGTTGCAGTGTTGCCCTCTCAGGCAACACTGAGTGACTGACTGAGCCTCACCGTCTTATATAAAGTTCAGACGGAACTTTGCACGTGTCATAGTGGAGCCCTCAGGATTCCAGAGCCAGCTTTCTGACATCATAATGGGGCCTCAGAGATAAAAGCCTGGGCCCAGGCAGTGTTGGTCAGTGCTGCTCAGCAGGCAGCACTGGACTGGACTGGATTACAGCTGATACAAGGTGTGAAGGAACAAGGGTGGCTGTGGGCATGCACTTGCTGCCGCTGCCAGTGTTTATCTGCATGGCAGCAGGGAATTTGGGCGTTGCCAGGAAGGCGTTTTTATGTAGATTCCTCCTCTTTCAGCACTGCATTGTGGTGCAAGCAAAAGAAGCAAATCCTGTCTGGCTTCCTCTCCGGCCTTTATTCACCTCCCGTGTAGCTGTGAGTGTGTGAGCCTGCAGGGCCCCATGGAATTGCCTAGAAGTAGGCTGAATCGCTGCAAGGGCTGAACAGCAGTATCGGGCAGGCTTGGGCAACGCGCGGCCCGTTCGGGTTATCGCTTCTCGGCCTTTTGGCTAAGATCAAGTGTAGTATCTGTTCTTATCAGTTTAATATCTGATACGTCCCCTATCTGGGGACCATATATTAAATGGATTTTTAGAACAGGGAGATGGAAATAGAGCTTGCTCTGTCCACTCCACGCATTGACCTGGTATTGCAGTATTTCCAGGACCGGTGCACCCTTTCCTTATGTGTTGACTAAAAGCAGATTCCAAAAGTGTTTTTTGTCTTTGCTATTGTTTCTGTCTTTCTGAAGGGATCTCCCCTTTTAATCCCATTATTTCAACACCTGTTGGACAATGCATGAGTGATAATGAGCTCATTGATTAAATGCAATTAATGAATAGATTGCCACCTCTTGTTGTGTGTCGTCTGTGTTTCTGTGTTTCCGGCATTTCACATTGGAACACCTCATTCACCTTCCTTGTCTTCTCTCCGCCCTCCCTTTTAGGTAAGTTAAAGAGCTGCACCTGAGCCAGCCACTGATTGATTGATTGATTGATTGATTGATTGATTGATGCAGCACAACAGTCAAATAGTGGAGTGGAGTAGGGGAACAGCAAACAGCCAATAAAGCAGCCCGCCCGCTCGCCTGCCCGCCACAATGGACCTACCTGTGTACACTAGATGGATGTGATGGAATGTACTGTCGTCCCTACATTTCAAGAAGAAGTAAGAATTGCAGTTGCAACAAAGCCTTGCTTGCCTACAAAGAGAGCAGCAATTTGGATTTGTTACTATGTTAGCTAGAAGAATAACAAACTGTGCAAGGATGGAGGTTGTAGGAGCAAGGAGAAGTTGTCTGTAAAGTTGGTGGATGCCTATTTTCCATTTTGCAGTCCCTTGTCTCCCTCTTGTGGCCTCCTGGAGGCAATAGCTGTGCAAAAAAAAGACAGCCTGGCGGCCGGCTGTTGCAGTGTTGCCCTCTCAGGCAACACTGAGTGACTGACTGAGCCTCACCGTCTTATATAAAGTTCAGACGGAACTTTGCACGTGTCATAGTGGAGCCCTCAGGATTCCAGAGCCAGCTTTCTGACATCATAATGGGGCCTCAGAGATAAAAGCCTGGGCCCAGGCAGTGTTGGTCAGTGCTGCTCAGCAGGCAGCACTGGACTGGACTGGATTACAGCTGATACAAGGTGTGAAGGAACAAGGGGTGGCTGTGGGCATGCACTTGCTGCCGCTGCCAGTGTTTATCTGCATGGCAGCAGGGCATTTGGGCGTTGCCAGGAAGGCGTTTTTATGTAGATTCCTCCTCTTTCAGCACTGCATTGTGGTGCAAGCAAAAGAAGCAAATCCTGTCTGGCTTCCTCTCCGGCCTTTATTCACCTCCCGTGTAGCTGTGAGTGTGTGAGCCTGCAGGGCCCCATGGAATTGCCTAGAAGTAGGCTGAATCGCTGCAAGGGCTGAACAGCAGTATCGGGCAGGCTCGGGCAACGCGCGGCCCGTTCGGGTTATCGCTTCTCGGCCTTTGGCTAAGATCAAGTGTAGTATCTGTTCTTATCAGTTTAATATCTGATACGTCCCCTATCTGGGGACCATATATTAAATGGATTTTTAGAACAGGGAGATGGAAATAGAGCTTGCTCTGTCCACTCCACGCATTGACCACATTAAAGAAAGAGACTGGACGACAGTCACAGGACAAAGCCCTGTGGTGGGGCAGGCCTGCTTGTAGCAGATGGCAGTGGGGGTGGATTGGTGGTAGAAGTAGTAGCAGCACCAACAGCGGCACATTAAAAAAGAGTGGACAGGACAGAATCTCGTAGTAGCAGGCGGCAGTAGTAGGCGGCAGCGGCAGCAGCAGCAATGTCAGATCTAATCAGTTGCATCAGGCACAGGGGTTTTAAAATCCTCAACGAACCACGCTTGATTCATTTTCAGAAACATTAGATTTTCCAAGCTGTTGGCGGAAAATCTTGTTCGCTTAGGGGTGACGAAGCCCCCTGCCGCGCTGAATACCCTCTCTGACGCTACACTGTTGATTGATTGATTGATGCAGCACAACAGTCAAATAGTGGAGTGGAGTAGGGGAACAGCAAACAGCCAATAAAGCAGCCCGCCCGCTCGCCTGCCCGCCACAATGGACCTACCTGTGTACACTAGATGGATGTGATGGAATGTACTGTCGTCCCTACATTTCAAGAAGAAGTAAGAATTGCAGTTGCAACAAAGCCTTGCTTGCCTACAAAGAGAGCAGCAATTTGGATTTGTTACTATGTTACCTAGAAGAATAACAAACTGTGCAAGGATGGAGGTTGTAGGAGCAAGGAGAAGTTGTCTGTAAAGTTGGTGGATGCCTATTTTCCATTTTGCAGTCCCTTGTCTCCCTCTTGTGGCCTCCTGGAGGCAACTAGCTGTGCAAAAAAAAGACAGCCTGGCGGCCGGCTGTTGCAGTGTTGCCCTCTCAGGCAACACTGAGTGACTGACTGAGCCTCACCGTCTTATATAAAGTTCAGACGGAACTTTGCACGTGTCATAGTGGAGCCCTCAGGATTCCAGAGCCAGCTTTCTGACATCATAATGGGGCCTCAGAGATAAAAGCCTGGGCCCAGGCAGTGTTGGTCAGTGCTGCTCAGCAGGCAGCACTGGACTGGACTGGATTACAGCTGATACAAGGTGTGAAGGAACAAGGGGTGGCTGTGGGCATGCACTTGCTGCCGCTGCCAGTGTTTATCTGCATGGCAGCAGGGCATTTGGGCGTTGCCAGGAAGGCGTTTTTATGTAGATTCCTCCTCTTTCAGCACTGCATTGTGGTGCAAGCAAAAGAAGCAAATCCTGTCTGGCTTCCTCTCTGGCCTTTATTCACCTCCCGTGTAGCTGTGAGTGTGTGAGCCTGCAGGGCCCCATGGAATTGCCTAGAAGTAGGCTGAATCGCTGCAAGGGCTGAACAGCAGTATCGGGCAGGCTCGGGCAACGCGCGGCCCGTTCGGGTTATCGCTTCTCGGCCTTTTGGCTAAGATCAAGTGTAGTATCTGTTCTTATCAGTTTAATATCTGATACGTCCCCTATCTGGGGACCATATATTAAATGGATTTTTAGAACAGGGAGATGGAAATAGAGCTTGCTCTGTCCACTCCACGCATTGACCTGGTATTGCAGTATTTCCAGGACCGGTGCACCCTTTCCTTATGTGTTGACTAAAAGCAGATTCCAAAAGTGTTTTTTGTCTTTGCTATTGTTTCTGTCTTTCTGAAGGGATCTCCCCTTTTAATCCCATTATTTCAACACCTGTTGGACAATGCATGAGTGATAATGAGCTCATTGATTAAATGCAATTAATGAATAGATTGCCACCTCTTGTTGTGTGTCGTCTGTGTTTCTGTGTTTCCGGCATTTCACATTGGAACACCTCATTCACCTTCCTTGTCTTCTCTCCGCCCTCCCTTTTAGGTAAGTTAAAGAGCTGCACCTGAGCCAGCCACTGATTGATTGATTGATTGATTGATTGATTGATTGATTGATTGATTGATTGATTGATTGATGCAGCACAACAGTCAAATAGTGGAGTGGAGTAGGGGAACAGCAAACAGCCAATAAAGCAGCCCGCCCGCTCGCCTGCCCGCCACAATGGACCTACCTGTGTACACTAGATGGATGTGATGGAATGTACTGTCGTCCCTACATTTCAAGAAGAAGTAAGAATTGCAGTTGCAACAAAGCCTTGCTTGCCTACAAAGAGAGCAGCAATTTGGATTTGTTACTATGTTACCTAGAAGAATAACAAACTGTGCAAGGATGGAGGTTGTAGGAGCAAGGAGAAGTTGTCTGTAAAGTTGGTGGATGCCTATTTTCCATTTTGCAGTCCCTTGTCTCCCTCTTGTGGCCTCCTGGAGGCAACTAGCTGTGCAAAAAAAAGACAGCCTGGCGGCCGGCTGTTGCAGTGTTGCCCTCTCAGGCAACACTGAGTGACTGACTGAGCCTCACCGTCTTATATAAAGTTCAGACGGAACTTTGCACGTGTCATAGTGGAGCCCTCAGGATTCCAGAGCCAGCTTTCTGACATCATAATGGGGCCTCAGAGATAAAAGCCTGGGCCCAGGCAGTGTTGGTCAGTGCTGCTCAGCAGGCAGCACTGGACTGGACTGGATTACAGCTGATACAAGGTGTGAAGGAACAAGGGGTGGCTGTGGGCATGCACTTGCTGCCGCTGCCAGTGTTTATCTGCATGGCAGCAGGGCATTTGGGCGTTGCCAGGAAGGCGTTTTTATGTAGATTCCTCCTCTTTCAGCACTGCATTGTGGTGCAAGCAAAAGAAGCAAATCCTGTCTGGCTTCCTCTCCGGCCTTTATTCACCTCCCGTGTAGCTGTGAGTGTGTGAGCCTGCAGGGCCCCATGGAATTGCCTAGAAGTAGGCTGAATCGCTGCAAGGGCTGAACAGCAGTATCGGGCAGGCTCGGGCAACGCGCGGCCCGTTCGGGTTATCGCTTCTCGGCCTTTTGGCTAAGATCAAGTGTAGTATCTGTTCTTATCAGTTTAATATCTGATACGTCCCCTATCTGGGGACCATATATTAAATGGATTTTTAGAACAGGGAGATGGAAATAGAGCTTGCTCTGTCCACTCCACGCATTGACCTGGTATTGCAGTATTTCCAGGACCGGTGCACCCTTTCCTTATGTGTTGACTAAAAGCAGATTCCAAAAGTGTTTTTTGTCTTTGCTATTGTTTCTGTCTTTCTGAAGGGATCTCCCCTTTTAATCCCATTATTTCAACACCTGTTGGACAATGCATGAGTGATAATGAGCTCATTGATTAAATGCAATTAATGAATAGATTGCCACCTCTTGTTGTGTGTCGTCTGTGTTTCTGTGTTTCTGGCATTTCACATTGGAACACCTCATTCACCTTCCTTGTCTTCTCTCCGCCCTCCCTTTTAGGTAAGTTAAAGAGCTGCACCTGAGCCAGCCACTGATTGATTGATTGATTGATTGATTGATTGATTGATTGATTGATTGATTGATGCAGCACAACAGTCAAATAGTGGAGTGGAGTAGGGGAACAGCAAACAGCCAATAAAGCAGCCCGCCCGCTCGCCTGCCCGCCACAATGGACCTACCTGTGTACACTAGATGGATGTGATGGAATGTACTGTCGTCCCTACATTTCAAGAAGAAGTAAGAATTGCAGTTGCAACAAAGCCTTGCTTGCCTACAAAGAGAGCAGCAATTTGGATTTGTTACTATGTTACCTAGAAGAATAACAAACTGTGCAAGGATGGAGGTTGTAGGAGCAAGGAGAAGTTGTCTGTAAAGTTGGTGGATGCCTATTTTCCATTTTGCAGTCCCTTGTCTCCCTCTTGTGGCCTCCTGGAGGCAACTAGCTGTGCAAAAAAAAGAAAGCCTGGCGGCCGGCTGTTGCAGTGTTGCCCTCTCAGGCAACACTGAGTGACTGACTGAGCCTCACCGTCTTATATAAAGTTCAGACGGAACTTTGCACGTGTCATAGTGGAGCCCTCAGGATTCCAGAGCCAGCTTTCTGACATCATAATGGGGCCTCAGAGATAAAAGCCTGGGCCCAGGCAGTGTTGGTCAGTGCTGCTCAGCAGGCAGCACTGGACTGGACTGGATTACAGCTGATACAAGGTGTGAAGGAACAAGGGGTGGCTGTGGGCATGCACTTGCTGCCGCTGCCAGTGTTTATCTGCATGGCAGCAGGGCATTTGGGCGTTGCCAGGAAGGCGTTTTTATGTAGATTCCTCCTCTTTCAGCACTGCATTGTGGTGCAAGCAAAAGAAGCAAATCCTGTCTGGCTTCCTCTCCGGCCTTTATTCACCTCCCGTGTAGCTGTGAGTGTGTGAGCCTGCAGGGCCCCATGGAATTGCCTAGAAGTAGGCTGAATCGCTGCAAGGGCTGAACAGCAGTATCGGGCAGGCTCGGGCAACGCGCGGCCCGTTCGGGTTATCGCTTCTCGGCCTTTTGGCTAAGATCAAGTGTAGTATCTGTTCTTATCAGTTTAATATCTGATACGTCCCCTATCTGGGGACCATATATTAAATGGATTTTTAGAACAGGGAGATGGAAATAGAGCTTGCTCTGTCCACTCCACGCATTGACCTGGTATTGCAGTATTTCCAGGACCGGTGCACCCTTTCCTTATGTGTTGACTAAAAGCAGATTCCAAAAGTGTTTTTTGTCTTTGCTATTGTTTCTGTCTTTCTGAAGGGATCTCCCCTTTTAATCCCATTATTTCAACACCTGTTGGACAATGCATGAGTGATAATGAGCTCATTGATTAAATGCAATTAATGAATAGATTGCCACCTCTTGTTGTGTGTCGTCTGTGTTTCTGTGTTTCCGGCATTTCACATTGGAACACCTCATTCACCTTCCTTGTCTTCTCTCCGCCCTCCCTTTTAGGTAAGTTAAAGAGCTGCACCTGAGCCAGCCACTGATTGATTGATTGATTGATTGATTGATTGATTGATTGATGCAGCACAACAGTCAAATAGTGGAGTGGAGTAGGGGAACAGCAAACAGCCAATAAAGCAGCCCGCCCGCTCGCCTGCCCGCCACAATGGACCTACCTGTGTACACTAGATGGATGTGATGGAATGTACTGTCGTCCCTACATTTCAAGAAGAAGTAAGAATTGCAGTTGCAACAAAGCCTTGATTGCCTACAAAGAGAGCAGCAATTTGGATTTGTTACTATGTTACCTAGAAGAATAACAAACTGTGCAAGGATGGAGGTTGTAGGAGCAAGGAGAAGTTGTCTGTAAAGTTGGTGGATGCCTATTTTCCATTTTGCAGTCCCTTGTCTCCCTCTTGTGGCCTCCTGGAGGCAACTAGCTGTGCAAAAAAAAGACAGCCTGGCGGCCGGCTGTTGCAGTGTTGCCCTCTCAGGCAACACTGAGTGACTGACTGAGCCTCACCGTCTTATATAAAGTTCAGACGGAACTTTGCACGTGTCATAGTGGAGCCCTCAGGATTCCAGAGCCAGCTTTCTGACATCATAATGGGGCCTCAGAGATAAAAGCCTGGGCCCAGGTAGTGTTGGTCAGTGCTGCTCAGCAGGCAGCACTGGACTGGACTGGATTACAGCTGATACAAGGTGTGAAGGAACAAGGGGTGGCTGTGGGCATGCACTTGCTGCCGCTGCCAGTGTTTATCTGCATGGCAGCAGGGCATTTGGGCGTTGCCAGGAAGGCGTTTTTATGTAGATTCCTCCTCTTTCAGCACTGCATTGTGGTGCAAGCAAAAGAAGCAAATCCTGTCTGGCTTCCTCTCCGGCCTTTATTCACCTCCCGTGTAGCTGTGAGTGTGTGAGCCTGCAGGGCCCCATGGAATTGCCTAGAAGTAGGCTGAATCGCTGCAAGGGCTGAACAGCAGTATCGGGCAGGCTCGGGCAACGCGCGGCCCGTTCGGGTTATCGCTTCTCGGCCTTTTGGCTAAGATCAAGTGTAGTATCTGTTCTTATCAGTTTAATATCTGATACGTCCCCTATCTGGGGACCATATATTAAATGGATTTTTAGAACAGGGAGATGGAAATAGAGCTTGCTCTGTCCACTCCACGCATTGACCTGGTATTGCAGTATTTCCAGGACCGGTGCACCCTTTCCTTATGTGTTGACTAAAAGCAGATTCCAAAAGTGTTTTTTGTCTTTGCTATTGTTTCTGTCTTTCTGAAGGGATCTCCCCTTTTAATCCCATTATTTCAACACCTGTTGGACAATGCATGAGTGATAATGAGCTCATTGATTAAATGCAATTAATGAATAGATTGCCACCTCTTGTTGTGTGTCGTCTGTGTTTCTGTGTTTCCGGCATTTCACATTGGAACACCTCATTCACCTTCCTTGTCTTCTCTCCGCCCTCCCTTTTAGGTAAGTTAAAGAGCTGCACCTGAGCCAGCCACTGATTGATTGATTGATTGATTGATTGATTGATTGATTGATTGATTGATTGATTGATTGATGCAGCACAACAGTCAAATAGTGGAGTGGAGTAGGGGAACAGCAAACAGCCAATAAAGCAGCCCGCCCGCTCGCCTGCCCGCCACAATGGACCTACCTGTGTACACTAGATGGATGTGATGGAATGTACTGTCGTCCCTACATTTCAAGAAGAAGTAAGAATTGCAGTTGCAACAAAGCCTTGCTTGCCTACAAAGAGAGCAGCAATTTGGATTTGTTACTATGTTACCTAGAAGAATAACAAACTGTGCAAGGATGGAGGTTGTAGGAGCAAGGAGAAGTTGTCTGTAAAGTTGGTGGATGCCTATTTTCCATTTTGCAGTCCCTTGTCTCCCTCTTGTGGCCTCCTGGAGGCAACTAGCTGTGCAAAAAAAAGACAGCCTGGCGGCCGGCTGTTGCAGTGTTGCCCTCTCAGGCAACACTGAGTGACTGACTGAGCCTCACCGTCTTATATAAAGTTCAGACGGAACTTTGCACGTGTCATAGTGGAGCCCTCAGGATTCCAGAGCCAGCTTTCTGACATCATAATGGGGCCTCAGAGATAAAAGCCTGGGCCCAGGCAGTGTTGGTCAGTGCTGCTCAGCAGGCAGCACTGGACTGGACTGGATTACAGCTGATACAAGGTGTGAAGGAACAAGGGGTGGCTGTGGGCATGCACTTGCTGCCGCTGCCAGTGTTTATCTGCATGGCAGCAGGGCATTTGGGCGTTGCCAGGAAGGCGTTTTTATGTAGATTCCTCCTCTTTCAGCACTGCATTGTGGTGCAAGCAAAAGAAGCAAATCCTGTCTGGCTTCCTCTCCGGCCTTTATTCACCTCCCGTGTAGCTGTGAGTGTGTGAGCCTGCAGGGCCCCATGGAATTGCCTAGAAGTAGGCTGAATCGCTGCAAGGGCTGAACAGCAGTATCGGGCAGGCTCGGGCAACGCGCGGCCCGTTCGGGTTATCGCTTCTCGGCCTTTTGGCTAAGATCAAGTGTAGTATCTGTTCTTATCAGTTTAATATCTGATACGTCCCCTATCTGGGGACCATATATTAAATGGATTTTTAGAACAGGGAGATGGAAATAGAGCTTGCTCTGTCCACTCCACGCATTGACCTGGTATTGCAGTATTTCCAGGACCGGTGCACCCTTTCCTTATGTGTTGACTAAAAGCAGATTCCAAAAGTGTTTTTTGTCTTTGCTATTGTTTCTGTCTTTCTGAAGGGATCTCCCCTTTTAATCCCATTATTTCAACACCTGTTGGACAATGCATGAGTGATAATGAGCTCATTGATTAAATGCAATTAATGAATAGATTGCCACCTCTTGTTGTGTGTCGTCTGTGTTTCTGTGTTTCCGGCATTTCACATTGGAACACCTCATTCACCTTCCTTGTCTTCTCTCCGCCCTCCCTTTTAGGTAAGTTAAAGAGCTGCACCTGAGCCAGCCACTGATTGATTGATTGATTGATTGATTGATTGATTGATTGATTGATTGATTGATGCAGCACAACAGTCAAATAGTGGAGTGGAGTAGGGGAACAGCAAACAGCCAATAAAGCAGCCCGCCCGCTCGCCTGCCCGCCACAATGGACCTACCTGTGTACACTAGATGGATGTGATGGAATGTACTGTCGTCCCTACATTTCAAGAAGAAGTAAGAATTGCAGTTGCAACAAAGCCTTGCTTGCCTACAAAGAGAGCAGCAATTTGGATTTGTTACTATGTTACCTAGAAGAATAACAAACTGTGCAAGGATGGAGGTTGTAGGAGCAAGGAGAAGTTGTCTGTAAAGTTGGTGGATGCCTATTTTCCATTTTGCAGTCCCTTGTCTCCCTCTTGTGGCCTCCTGGAGGCAACTAGCTGTGCAAAAAAAAGACAGCCTGGCGGCCGGCTGTTGCAGTGTTGCCCTCTCAGGCAACACTGAGTGACTGACTGAGCCTCACCGTCTTATATAAAGTTCAGACGGAACTTTGCACGTGTCATAGTGGAGCCCTCAGGATTCCAGAGCCAGCTTTCTGACATCATAATGGGGCCTCAGAGATAAAAGCCTGGGCCCAGGCAGTGTTGGTCAGTGCTGCTCAGCAGGCAGCACTGGACTGGACTGGATTACAGCTGATACAAGGTGTGAAGGAACAAGGGGTGGCTGTGGGCATGCACTTGCTGCCGCTGCCAGTGTTTATCTGCATGGCAGCAGGGCATTTGGGCGTTGCCAGGAAGGCGTTTTTATGTAGATTCCTCCTCTTTCAGCACTGCATTGTGGTGCAAGCAAAAGAAGCAAATCCTGTCTGGCTTCCTCTCCGGCCTTTATTCACCTCCCGTGTAGCTGTGAGTGTGTGAGCCTGCAGGGCCCCATGGAATTGCCTAGAAGTAGGCTGAATCGCTGCAAGGGCTGAACAGCAGTATCGGGCAGGCTCGGGCAACGCGCGGCCCGTTCGGGTTATCGCTTCTCGGCCTTTTGGCTAAGATCAAGTGTAGTATCTGTTCTTATCAGTTTAATATCTGATACGTCCCCTATCTGGGGACCATATATTAAATGGATTTTTAGAACAGGGAGATGGAAATAGAGCTTGCTCTGTCCACTCCACGCATTGACCTGGTATTGCAGTATTTCCAGGACCGGTGCACCCTTTCCTTATGTGTTGACTAAAAGCAGATTCCAAAAGTGTTTTTTGTCTTTGCTATTGTTTCTGTCTTTCTGAAGGGATCTCCCCTTTTAATCCCATTATTTCAACACCTGTTGGACAATGCATGAGTGATAATGAGCTCATTGATTAAATGCAATTAATGAATAGATTGCCACCTCTTGTTGTGTGTCGTCTGTGTTTCTGTGTTTCTGGCATTTCACATTGGAACACCTCATTCACCTTCCTTGTCTTCTCTCCGCCCTCCCTTTTAGGTAAGTTAAAGAGCTGCACCTGAGCCAGCCACTGATTGATTGATTGATTGATTGATTGATTGATTGATTGATGCAGCACAACAGTCAAATAGTGGAGTGGAGTAGGGGAACAGCAAACAGCCAATAAAGCAGCCCGCCCGCTCGCCTGCCCGCCACAATGGACCTACCTGTGTACACTAGATGGATGTGATGGAATGTACTGTCGTCCCTACATTTCAAGAAGAAGTAAGAATTGCAGTTGCAACAAAGCCTTGCTTGCCTACAAAGAGAGCAGCAATTTGGATTTGTTACTATGTTACCTAGAAGAATAACAAACTGTGCAAGGATGGAGGTTGTAGGAGCAAGGAGAAGTTGTCTGTAAAGTTGGTGGATGCCTATTTTCCATTTTGCAGTCCCTTGTCTCCCTCTTGTGGCCTCCTGGAGGCAACTAGCTGTGCAAAAAAAAGAAAGCCTGGCGGCCGGCTGTTGCAGTGTTGCCCTCTCAGGCAACACTGAGTGACTGACTGAGCCTCACCGTCTTATATAAAGTTCAGACGGAACTTTGCACGTGTCATAGTGGAGCCCTCAGGATTCCAGAGCCAGCTTTCTGACATCATAATGGGGCCTCAGAGATAAAAGCCTGGGCCCAGGCAGTGTTGGTCAGTGCTGCTCAGCAGGCAGCACTGGACTGGACTGGATTACAGCTGATACAAGGTGTGAAGGAACAAGGGGTGGCTGTGGGCATGCACTTGCTGCCGCTGCCAGTGTTTATCTGCATGGCAGCAGGGCATTTGGGCGTTGCCAGGAAGGCGTTTTTATGTAGATTCCTCCTCTTTCAGCACTGCATTGTGGTGCAAGCAAAAGAAGCAAATCCTGTCTGGCTTCCTCTCCGGCCTTTATTCACCTCCCGTGTAGCTGTGAGTGTGTGAGCCTGCAGGGCCCCATGGAATTGCCTAGAAGTAGGCTGAATCGCTGCAAGGGCTGAACAGCAGTATCGGGCAGGCTCGGGCAACGCGCGGCCCGTTCGGGTTATCGCTTCTCGGCCTTTTGGCTAAGATCAAGTGTAGTATCTGTTCTTATCAGTTTAATATCTGATACGTCCCCTATCTGGGGACCATATATTAAATGGATTTTTAGAACAGGGAGATGGAAATAGAGCTTGCTCTGTCCACTCCACGCATTGACCTGGTATTGCAGTATTTCCAGGACCGGTGCACCCTTTCCTTATGTGTTGACTAAAAGCAGATTCCAAAAGTGTTTTTTGTCTTTGCTATTGTTTCTGTCTTTCTGAAGGGATCTCCCCTTTTAATCCCATTATTTCAACACCTGTTGGACAATGCATGAGTGATAATGAGCTCATTGATTAAATGCAATTAATGAATAGATTGCCACCTCTTGTTGTGTGTCGTCTGTGTTTCTGTGTTTCCGGCATTTCACATTGGAACACCTCATTCACCTTCCTTGTCTTCTCTCCGCCCTCCCTTTTAGGTAAGTTAAAGAGCTGCACCTGAGCCAGCCACTGATTGATTGATTGATTGATTGATTGATTGATTGATTGATTGATTGATTGATTGATTGATTGATTGATGCAGCACAACAGTCAAATAGTGGAGTGGAGTAGGGGAACAGCAAACAGCCAATAAAGCAGCCCGCCCGCTCGCCTGCCCGCCACAATGGACCTACCTGTGTACACTAGATGGATGTGATGGAATGTACTGTCGTCCCTACATTTCAAGAAGAAGTAAGAATTGCAGTTGCAACAAAGCCTTGATTGCCTACAAAGAGAGCAGCAATTTGGATTTGTTACTATGTTACCTAGAAGAATAACAAACTGTGCAAGGATGGAGGTTGTAGGAGCAAGGAGAAGTTGTCTGTAAAGTTGGTGGATGCCTATTTTCCATTTTGCAGTCCCTTGTCTCCCTCTTGTGGCCTCCTGGAGGCAACTAGCTGTGCAAAAAAAAGACAGCCTGGCGGCCGGCTGTTGCAGTGTTGCCCTCTCAGGCAACACTGAGTGACTGACTGAGCCTCACCGTCTTATATAAAGTTCAGACGGAACTTTGCACGTGTCATAGTGGAGCCCTCAGGATTCCAGAGCCAGCTTTCTGACATCATAATGGGGCCTCAGAGATAAAAGCCTGGGCCCAGGTAGTGTTGGTCAGTGCTGCTCAGCAGGCAGCACTGGACTGGACTGGATTACAGCTGATACAAGGTGTGAAGGAACAAGGGGTGGCTGTGGGCATGCACTTGCTGCCGCTGCCAGTGTTTATCTGCATGGCAGCAGGGCATTTGGGCGTTGCC
This sequence comes from Rhinoderma darwinii, assembly GCF_050947455.1. Lineage (NCBI taxonomy): Eukaryota > Metazoa > Chordata > Amphibia > Anura > Rhinodermatidae > Rhinoderma > Rhinoderma darwinii. Next base: position 269,863 of record NW_027461819.1, read on the forward strand.
AGGAAGGCGTTTTTATGTAGATTCCTCCTCTTTCAGCACTGCATTGTGGTGCAAGCAAAAGAAGCAAATCCTGTCTGGCTTCCTCTCCGGCCTTTATTCACCTCCCGTGTAGCTGTGAGTGTGTGAGCCTGCAGGGCCCCATGGAATTGCCTAGAAGTAGGCTGAATCGCTGCAAGGGCTGAACAGCAGTATCGGGCAGGCTCGGGCAACGCGCGGCCCGTTCGGGTTATCGCTTCTCGGCCTTTTGGCTAAGATCAAGTGTAGTATCTGTTCTTATCAGTTTAATATCTGATACGTCCCCTATCTGGGGACCATATATTAAATGGATTTTTAGAACAGGGAGATGGAAATAGAGCTTGCTCTGTCCACTCCACGCATTGACCTGGTATTGCAGTATTTCCAGGACCGGTGCACCCTTTCCTTATGTGTTGACTAAAAGCAGATTCCAAAAGTGTTTTTTGTCTTTGCTATTGTTTCTGTCTTTCTGAAGGGATCTCCCCTTTTAATCCCATTATTTCAACACCTGTTGGACAATGCATGAGTGATAATGAGCTCATTGATTAAATGCAATTAATGAATAGATTGCCACCTCTTGTTGTGTGTCGTCTGTGTTTCTGTGTTTCCGGCATTTCACATTGGAACACCTCATTCACCTTCCTTGTCTTCTCTCCGCCCTCCCTTTTAGGTAAGTTAAAGAGCTGCACCTGAGCCAGCCACTGATTGATTGATTGATTGATTGATTGATTGATTGATTGATTGATTGATTGATGCAGCACAACAGTCAAATAGTGGAGTGGAGTAGGGGAACAGCAAACAGCCAATAAAGCAGCCCGCCCGCTCGCCTGCCCGCCACAATGGACCTACCTGTGTACACTAGATGGATGTGATGGAATGTACTGTCGTCCCTACATTTCAAGAAGAAGTAAGAATTGCAGTTGCAACAAAGCCTTGCTTGCCTACAAAGAGAGCAGCAATTTGGATTTGTTACTATGTTACCTAGAAGAATAACAAACTGTGCAAGGATGGAGGTTGTAGGAGCAAGGAGAAGTTGTCTGTAAAGTTGGTGGATGCCTATTTTCCATTTTGCAGTCCCTTGTCTCCCTCTTGTGGCCTCCTGGAGGCAACTAGCTGTGCAAAAAAAAGACAGCCTGGCGGCCGGCTGTTGCAGTGTTGCCCTCTCAGGCAACACTGAGTGACTGACTGAGCCTCACCGTCTTATATAAAGTTCAGACGGAACTTTGCACGTGTCATAGTGGAGCCCTCAGGATTCCAGAGCCAGCTTTCTGACATCATAATGGGGCCTCAGAGATAAAAGCCTGGGCCCAGGCAGTGTTGGTCAGTGCTGCTCAGCAGGCAGCACTGGACTGGACTGGATTACAGCTGATACAAGGTGTGAAGGAACAAGGGGTGGCTGTGGGCATGCACTTGCTGCCGCTGCCAGTGTTTATCTGCATGGCAGCAGGGCATTTGGGCGTTGCCAGGAAGGCGTTTTTATGTAGATTCCTCCTCTTTCAGCACTGCATTGTGGTGCAAGCAAAAGAAGCAAATCCTGTCTGGCTTCCTCTCCGGCCTTTATTCACCTCCCGTGTAGCTGTGAGTGTGTGAGCCTGCAGGGCCCCATGGAATTGCCTAGAAGTAGGCTGAATCGCTGCAAGGGCTGAACAGCAGTATCGGGCAGGCTCGGGCAACGCGCGGCCCGTTCGGGTTATCGCTTCTCGGCCTTTTGGCTAAGATCAAGTGTAGTATCTGTTCTTATCAGTTTAATATCTGATACGTCCCCTATCTGGGGACCATATATTAAATGGATTTTTAGAACAGGGAGATGGAAATAGAGCTTGCTCTGTCCACTCCACGCATTGACCTGGTATTGCAGTATTTCCAGGACCGGTGCACCCTTTCCTTATGTGTTGACTAAAAGCAGATTCCAAAAGTGTTTTTTGTCTTTGCTATTGTTTCTGTCTTTCTGAAGGGATCTCCCCTTTTAATCCCATTATTTCAACACCTGTTGGACAATGCATGAGTGATAATGAGCTCATTGATTAAATGCAATTAATGAATAGATTGCCACCTCTTGTTGTGTGTCGTCTGTGTTTCTGTGTTTCCGGCATTTCACATTGGAACACCTCATTCACCTTCCTTGTCTTCTCTCCGCCCTCCCTTTTAGGTAAGTTAAAGAGCTGCACCTGAGCCAGCCACTGATTGATTGATTGATTGATTGATTGATTGATTGATTGATTGATTGATTGATTGATGCAGCACAACAGTCAAATAGTGGAGTGGAGTAGGGGAACAGCAAACAGCCAATAAAGCAGCCCGCCCGCTCGCCTGCCCGCCACAATGGACCTACCTGTGTACACTAGATGGATGTGATGGAATGTACTGTCGTCCCTACATTTCAAGAAGAAGTAAGAATTGCAGTTGCAACAAAGCCTTGCTTGCCTACAAAGAGAGCAGCAATTTGGATTTGTTACTATGTTACCTAGAAGAATAACAAACTGTGCAAGGATGGAGGTTGTAGGAGCAAGGAGAAGTTGTCTGTAAAGTTGGTGGATGCCTATTTTCCATTTTGCAGTCCCTTGTCTCCCTCTTGTGGCCTCCTGGAGGCAACTAGCTGTGCAAAAAAAAGACAGCCTGGCGGCCGGCTGTTGCAGTGTTGCCCTCTCAGGCAACACTGAGTGACTGACTGAGCCTCACCGTCTTATATAAAGTTCAGACGGAACTTTGCACGTGTCATAGTGGAGCCCTCAGGATTCCAGAGCCAGCTTTCTGACATCATAATGGGGCCTCAGAGATAAAAGCCTGGGCCCAGGCAGTGTTGGTCAGTGCTGCTCAGCAGGCAGCACTGGACTGGACTGGATTACAGCTGATACAAGGTGTGAAGGAACAAGGGGTGGCTGTGGGCATGCACTTGCTGCCGCTGCCAGTGTTTATCTGCATGGCAGCAGGGCATTTGGGCGTTGCCAGGAAGGCGTTTTTATGTAGATTCCTCCTCTTTCAGCATTGCATTGTGGTGCAAGCAAAAGAAGCAAATCCTGTCTGGCTTCCTCTCCGGCCTTTATTCACCTCCCGTGTAGCTGTGAGTGTGTGAGCCTGCAGGGCCCCATGGAATTGCCTAGAAGTAGGCTGAATCGCTGCAAGGGCTGAACAGCAGTATCGGGCAGGCTCGGGCAACGCGCGGCCCGTTCGGGTTATCGCTTCTCGGCCTTTTGGCTAAGATCAAGTGTAGTATCTGTTCTTATCAGTTTAATATCTGATACGTCCCCTATCTGGGGACCATATATTAAATGGATTTTTAGAACAGGGAGATGGAAATAGAGCTTGCTCTGTCCACTCCACGCATTGACCTGGTATTGCAGTATTTCCAGGACCGGTGCACCCTTTCCTTATGTGTTGACTAAAAGCAGATTCCAAAAGTGTTTTTTGTCTTTGCTATTGTTTCTGTCTTTCTGAAGGGATCTCCCCTTTTAATCCCATTATTTCAACACCTGTTGGACAATGCATGAGTGATAATGAGCTCATTGATTAAATGCAATTAATGAATAGATTGCCACCTCTTGTTGTGTGTCGTCTGTGTTTCTGTGTTTCCGGCATTTCACATTGGAACACCTCATTCACCTTCCTTGTCTTCTCTCCGCCCTCCCTTTTAGGTAAGTTAAAGAGCTGCACCTGAGCCAGCCACTGATTGATTGATTGATTGATTGATTGATTGATTGATTGATTGATTGATGCAGCACAACAGTCAAATAGTGGAGTGGAGTAGGGGAACAGCAAACAGCCAATAAAGCAGCCCGCCCGCTCGCCTGCCCGCCACAATGGACCTACCTGTGTACACTAGATGGATGTGATGGAATGTACTGTCGTCCCTACATTTCAAGAAGAAGTAAGAATTGCAGTTGCAACAAAGCCTTGCTTGCCTACAAAGAGAGCAGCAATTTGGATTTGTTACTATGTTACCTAGAAGAATAACAAACTGTGCAAGGATGGAGGTTGTAGGAGCAAGGAGAAGTTGTCTGTAAAGTTGGTGGATGCCTATTTTCCATTTTGCAGTCCCTTGTCTCCCTCTTGTGGCCTCCTGGAGGCAACTAGCTGTGCAAAAAAAAGACAGCCTGGCGGCCGGCTGTTGCAGTGTTGCCCTCTCAGGCAACACTGAGTGACTGACTGAGCCTCACCGTCTTATATAAAGTTCAGACGGAACTTTGCACGTGTCATAGTGGAGCCCTCAGGATTCCAGAGCCAGCTTTCTGACATCATAATGGGGCCTCAGAGATAAAAGCCTGGGCCCAGGCAGTGTTGGTCAGTGCTGCTCAGCAGGCAGCACTGGACTGGACTGGATTACAGCTGATACAAGGTGTGAAGGAACAAGGGGTGGCTGTGGGCATGCACTTGCTGCCGCTGCCAGTGTTTATCTGCATGGCAGCAGGGCATTTGGGCGTTGCCAGGAAGGCGTTTTTATGTAGATTCCTCCTCTTTCAGCACTGCATTGTGGTGTAAGCAAAAGAAGCAAATCCTGTCTGGCTTCCTCTCCGGCCTTTATTCACCTCCCGTGTAGCTGTGAGTGTGTGAGCCTGCAGGGCCCCATGGAATTGCCTAGAAGTAGGCTGAATCGCTGCAAGGGCTGAACAGCAGTATCGGGCAGGCTCGGGCAACGCGCGGCCCGTTCGGGTTATCGCTTCTCGGCCTTTTGGCTAAGATCAAGTGTAGTATCTGTTCTTATCAGTTTAATATCTGATACGTCCCCTATCTGGGGACCATATATTAAATGGATTTTTAGAACAGGGAGATGGAAATAGAGCTTGCTCTGTCCACTCCACGCATTGACCTGGTATTGCAGTATTTCCAGGACCGGTGCACCCTTTCCTTATGTGTTGACTAAAAGCAGATTCCAAAAGTGTTTTTTGTCTTTGCTATTGTTTCTGTCTTTCTGAAGGGATCTCCCCTTTTAATCCCATTATTTCAACACCTGTTGGACAATGCATGAGTGATAATGAGCTCATTGATTAAATGCAATTAATGAATAGATTGCCACCTCTTGTTGTGTGTCGTCTGTGTTTCTGTGTTTCCGGCATTTCACATTGGAACACCTCATTCACCTTCCTTGTCTTCTCTCCGCCCTCCCTTTTAGGTAAGTTAAAAAGCTGCACCTGAGCCAGCCACTGATTGATTGATTGATTGATTGATTGATTGATTGATTGATGCAGCACAACAGTCAAATAGTGGAGTGGAGTAGGGGAACAGCAAACAGCCAATAAAGCAGCCCGCCCGCTCGCCTGCCCGCCACAATGGACCTACCTGTGTACACTAGATGGATGTGATGGAATGTACTGTCGTCCCTACATTTCAAGAAGAAGTAAGAATTGCAGTTGCAACAAAGCCTTGCTTGCCTACAAAGAGAGCAGCAATTTGGATTTGTTACTATGTTACCTAGAAGAATAACAAACTGTGCAAGGATGGAGGTTGTAGGAGCAAGGAGAAGTTGTCTGTAAAGTTGGTGGATGCCTATTTTCCATTTTGCAGTCCCTTGTCTCCCTCTTGTGGCCTCCTGGAGGCAACTAGCTGTGCAAAAAAAAGACAGCCTGGCGGCCGGCTGTTGCAGTGTTGCCCTCTCAGGCAACACTGAGTGACTGACTGAGCCTCACCGTCTTATATAAAGTTCAGACGGAACTTTGCACGTGTCATAGTGGAGCCCTCAGGATTCCAGAGCCAGCTTTCTGACATCATAATGGGGCCTCAGAGATAAAAGCCTGGGCCCAGGCAGTGTTGGTCAGTGCTGCTCAGCAGGCAGCACTGGACTGGACTGGATTACAGCTGATACAAGGTGTGAAGGAACAAGGGGTGGCTGTGGGCATGCACTTGCTGCCGCTGCCAGTGTTTATCTGCATGGCAGCAGGGCATTTGGGCGTTGCCAGGAAGGCGTTTTTATGTAGATTCCTCCTCTTTCAGCACTGCATTGTGGTGCAAGCAAAAGAAGCAAATCCTTTCTGGCTTCCTCTCCGGCCTTTATTCACCTCCCGTGTAGCTGTGAGTGTGTGAGCCTGCAGGGCCCCATGGAATTGCCTAGAAGTAGGCTGAATCGCTGCAAGGGCTGAACAGCAGTATCGGGCAGGCTCGGGCAACGCGCGGCCCGTTCGGGTTATCGCTTCTCGGCCTTTTGGCTAAGATCAAGTGTAGTATCTGTTCTTATCAGTTTAATATCTGATACGTCCCCTATCTGGGGACCATATATTAAATGGATTTTTAGAACAGGGAGATGGAAATAGAGCTTGCTCTGTCCACTCCACGCATTGACCTGGTATTGCAGTATTTCCAGGACCGGTGCACCCTTTCCTTATGTGTTGACTAAAAGCAGATTCCAAAAGTGTTTTTTGTCTTTGCTATTGTTTCTGTCTTTCTGAAGGGATCTCCCCTTTTAATCCCATTATTTCAACACCTGTTGGACAATGCATGAGTGATAATGAGCTCATTGATTAAATGCAATTAATGAATAGATTGCCACCTCTTGTTGTGTGTCGTCTGTGTTTCTGTGTTTCCGGCATTTCACATTGGAACACCTCATTCACCTTCCTTGTCTTCTCTCCGCCCTCCCTTTTAGGTAAGTTAAAGAGCTGCACCTGAGCCAGCCACTGATTGATTGATTGATTGATTGATTGATTGATTGATTGATTGATGCAGCACAACAGTCAAATAGTGGAGTGGAGTAGGGGAACAGCAAACAGCCAATAAAGCAGCCCGCCCGCTCGCCTGCCCGCCACAATGGACCTACCTGTGTACACTAGATGGATGTGATGGAATGTACTGTCGTCCCTACATTTCAAGAAGAAGTAAGAATTGCAGTTGCAACAAAGCCTTGCTTGCCTACAAAGAGAGCAGCAATTTGGATTTGTTACTATGTTACCTAGAAGAATAACAAACTGTGCAAGGATGGAGGTTGTAGGAGCAAGGAGAAGTTGTCGGTAAAGTTGGTGGATGCCTATTTTCCATTTTGCAGTCCCTTGTCTCCCTCTTGTGGCCTCCTGGAGGCAACTAGCTGTGCAAAAAAAAGACAGCCTGGCGGCCGGCTGTTGCAGTGTTGCCCTCTCAGGCAACACTGAGTGACTGACTGAGCCTCACCGTCTTATATAAAGTTCAGACGGAACTTTGCACGTGTCATAGTGGAGCCCTCAGGATTCCAGAGCCAGCTTTCTGACATCATAATGGGGCCTCAGAGATAAAAGCCTGGGCCCAGGCAGTGTTGGTCAGTGCTGCTCAGCAGGCAGCACTGGACTGGACTGGATTACAGCTGATACAAGTTGTGAAGGAACAAGGGGTGGCTGTGGGCATGCACTTGCTGCCGCTGCCAGTGTTTATCTGCATGGCAGCAGGGCATTTGGGCGTTGCCAGGAAGGCGTTTTTATGTAGATTCCTCCTCTTTCAGCACTGCATTGTGGTGCAAGCAAAAGAAGCAAATCCTGTCTGGCTTCCTCTCCGGCCTTTATTCACCTCCCGTGTAGCTGTGAGTGTGTGAGCCTGCAGGGCCCCATGGAATTGCCTAGAAGTAGGCTGAATCGCTGCAAGGGCTGAACAGCAGTATCGGGCAGGCTCGGGCAACGCGCGGCCCGTTCGGGTTATCGCTTCTCGGCCTTTTGGCTAAGATCAAGTGTAGTATCTGTTCTTATCAGTTTAATATCTGATACGTCCCCTATCTGGGGACCATATATTAAATGGATTTTTAGAACAGGGAGATGGAAATAGAGCTTGCTCTGTCCACTCCACGCATTGACCTGGTATTGCAGTATTTCCAGGACCGGTGCACCCTTTCCTTATGTGTTGACTAAAAGCAGATTCCAAAAGTGTTTTTTGTCTTTGCTATTGTTTCTGTCTTTCTGAAGGGATCTCCCCTTTTAATCCCATTATTTCAACACCTGTTGGACAATGCATGAGTGATAATGAGCTCATTGATTAAATGCAATTAATGAATAGATTGCCACCTCTTGTTGTGTGTCGTCTGTGTTTCTGTGTTTCCGGCATTTCACATTGGAACACCTCATTCACCTTCCTTGTCTTCTCTCCGCCCTCCCTTTTAGGTAAGTTAAAGAGCTGCACCTGAGCCAGCCACTGATTGATTGATTGATTGATTGATTGATTGATTGATTGATTGATTGATTGATTGATTGATGCAGCACAACAGTCAAATAGTGGAGTGGAGTAGGGGAACAGCAAACAGCCAATAAAGCAGCCCGCCCGCTCGCCTGCCCGCCACAATGGACCTACCTGTGTACACTAGATGGATGTGATGGAATGTACTGTCGTCCCTACATTTCAAGAAGAAGTAAGAATTGCAGTTGCAACAAAGCCTTGCTTGCCTACAAAGAGAGCAGCAATTTGGATTTGTTACTATGTTACCTAGAAGAATAACAAACTGTGCAGGGATGGAGGTTGTAGGAGCAAGGAGAAGTTGTCTGTAAAGTTGGTGGATGCCTATTTTCCATTTTGCAGTCCCTTGTCTCCCTCTTGTGGCCTCCTGGAGGCAACTAGCTGTGCAAAAAAAAGACAGCCTGGCGGCCGGCTGTTGCAGTGTTGCCCTCTCAGGCAACACTGAGTGACTGACTGAGCCTCACCGTCTTATATAAAGTTCAGACGGAACTTTACACGTGTCATAGTGGAGCCCTCAGGATTCCAGAGCCAGCTTTCTGACATCATAATGGGGCCTCAGAGATAAAAGCCTGGGCCCAGGCAGTGTTGGTCAGTGCTGCTCAGCAGGCAGCACTGGACTGGACTGGATTACAGCTGATACAAGGTGTGAAGGAACAAGGGGTGGCTGTGGGCATGCACTTGCTGCCGCTGCCAGTGTTTATCTGCATGGCAGCAGGGCATTTGGGCGTTGCCAGGAAGGCGTTTTTATGTAGATTCCTCCTCTTTCAGCACTGCATTGTGGTGCAAGCAAAAGAAGCAAATCCTGTCTGGCTTCCTCTCCGGCCTTTATTCACCTCCCGTGTAGCTGTGAGTGTGTGAGCCTGCAGGGCCCCATGGAATTGCCTAGAAGTAGGCTGAATCGCTGCAAGGGCTGAACAGCAGTATCGGGCAGGCTCGGGCAACGCGCGGCCCGTTCGGGTTATCGCTTCTCGGCCTTTTGGCTAAGATCAAGTGTAGTATCTGTTCTTATCAGTTTAATATCTGATACGTCCCCTATCTGGGGACCATATATTAAATGGATTTTTAGAACAGGGAGATGGAAATAGAGCTTGCTCTGTCCACTCCACGCATTGACCTGGTATTGCAGTATTTCCAGGACCGGTGCACCCTTTCCTTATGTGTTGACTAAAAGCAGATTCCAAAAGTGTTTTTTGTCTTTGCTATTGTTTCTGTCTTTCTGAAGGGATCTCCCCTTTTAATCCCATTATTTCAACACCTGTTGGACAATGCATGAGTGATAATGAGCTCATTGATTAAATGCAATTAATGAATAGATTGCCACCTCTTGTTGTGTGTCGTCTGTGTTTCTGTGTTTCCGGCATTTCACATTGGAACACCTCATTCACCTTCCTTGTCTTCTCTCCGCCCTCCCTTTTAGGTAAGTTAAAGAGCTGCACCTGAGCCAGCCACTGATTGATTGATTGATTGATTGATTGATTGATTGATTGATTGATTGATTGATGCAGCACAACAGTCAAATAGTGGAGTGGAGTAGGGGAACAGCAAACAGCCAATAAAGCAGCCCGCCCGCTCGCCTGCCCGCCACAATGGACCTACCTGTGTACACTAGATGGATGTGATGGAATGTACTGTCGTCCCTACATTTCAAGAAGAAGTAAGAATTGCAGTTGCAACAAAGCCTTGCTTGCCTACAAAGAGAGCAGCAATTTGGATTTGTTACTATGTTACCTAGAAGAATAACAAACTGTGCAAGGATGGAGGTTGTAGGAGCAAGGAGAAGTTGTCTGTAAAGTTGGTGGATGCCTATTTTCCATTTTGCAGTCCCTTGTCTCCCTCTTGTGGCCTCCTGGAGGCAACTAGCTGTGCAAAAAAAAGACAGCCTGGCGGCCGGCTGTTGCAGTGTTGCCCTCTCAGGCAACACTGAGTGACTGACTGAGCCTCACCGTCTTATATAAAGTTCAGACGGAACTTTGCACGTGTCATAGTGGAGCCCTCAGGATTCCAGAGCCAGCTTTCTGACATCATAATGGGGCCTCAGAGATAAAAGCCTGGGCCCAGGCAGTGTTGGTCAGTGCTGCTCAGCAGGCAGCACTGGACTGGACTGGATTACAGCTGATACAAGGTGTGAAGGAACAAGGGGTGGCTGTGGGCATGCACTTGCTGCCGCTGCCAGTGTTTATCTGCATGGCAGCAGGGCATTTGGGCGTTGCCAGGAAGGCGTTTTTATGTAGATTCCTCCTCTTTCAGCACTGCATTGTGGTGCAAGCAAAAGAAGCAAATCCTGTCTGGCTTCCTCTCCGGCCTTTATTCACCTCCCGTGTAGCTGTGAGTGTGTGAGCCTGCAGGGCCCCATGGAATTGCCTAGAAGTAGGCTGAATCGCTGCAAGGGCTGAACAGCAGTATCGGGCAGGCTCGGGCAACGCGCGGCCCGTTCGGGTTATCGCTTCTCGGCCTTTTGGCTAAGATCAAGTGTAGTATCTGTTCTTATCAGTTTAATATCTGATACGTCCCCTATCTGGGGACCATATATTAAATGGATTTTTAGAACAGGGAGATGGAAATAGAGCTTGCTCTGTCCACTCCACGCATTGACCTGGTATTGCAGTATTTCCAGGACCGGTGCACCCTTTCATAATGTGTTGACTAAAAGCAGATTCCAAAAGTGTTTTTTGTCTTTGCTATTGTTTCTGTCTTTCTGAAGGGATCTCCCCTTTTAATCCCATTATTTCAACACCTGTTGGACAATGCATGAGTGATAATGAGCTCATTGATTAAATGCAATTAATGAATAGATTGCCACCTCTTGTTGTGTGTCGTCTGTGTTTCTGTGTTTCCGGCATTTCACATTGGAACACCTCATTCACCTTCCTTGTCTTCTCTCCGCCCTCCCTTTTAGGTAAGTTAAAGAGCTGCACCTGAGCCAGCCACTGATTGATTGATTGATTGATTGATTGATTGATTGATTGATTGATTGATGCAGCACAACAGTCAAATAGTGGAGTGGAGTAGGGGAACAGCAAACAGCCAATAAAGCAGCCCGCCCGCTCGCCTGCCCGCCACAATGGACCTACCTGTGTACACTAGATGGATGTGATGGAATGTACTGTCGTCCCTACATTTCAAGAAGAAGTAAGAATTGCAGTTGCAACAAAGCCTTGCTTGCCTACAAAGAGAGCAGCAATTTGGATTTGTTACTATGTTACCTAGAAGAATAACAAACTGTGCAAGGATGGAGGTTGTAGGAGCAAGGAGAAGTTGTCTGTAAAGTTGGTGGATGCCTATTTTCCATTTTGCAGTCCCTTGTCTCCCTCTTGTGGCCTCCTGGAGGCAACTAGCTGTGCAAAAAAAAGACAGCCTGGCGGCCGGCTGTTGCAGTGTTGCCCTCTCAGGCAACACTGAGTGACTGACTGAGCCTCACCGTCTTATATAAAGTTCAGACGGAACTTTGCACGTGTCATAGTGGAGCCCTCAGGATTCCAGAGCCAGCTTTCTGACATCATAATGGGGCCTCAGAGATAAAAGCCTGGGCCCAGGCAGTGTTGGTCAGTGCTGCTCAGCAGGCAGCACTGGACTGGACTGTATTACAGCTGATACAAGGTGTGAAGGAACAAGGGGTGGCTGTGGGCATGCACTTGCTGCCGCTGCCAGTGTTTATCTGCATGGCAGCAGGGCATTTGGGCGTTGCCAGGAAGGCGTTTTTATGTAGATTCCTCCTCTTTCAGCACTGCATTGTGGTGCAAGCAAAAGAAGCAAATCCTGTCTGGCTTCCTCTCCGGCCTTTATTCACCTCCCGTGTAGCTGTGAGTGTGTGAGCCTGCAGGGCCCCATGGAATTGCCTAGAAGTAGGCTGAATCGCTGCAAGGGCTGAACAGCAGTATCGGGCAGGCTCGGGCAACGCGCGGCCCGTTCGGGTTATCGCTTCTCGGCCTTTTGGCTAAGATCAAGTGTAGTATCTGTTCTTATCAGTTTAATATCTGATACGTCCCCTATCTGGGGACCATATATTAAATGGATTTTTAGAACAGGGAGATGGAAATAGAGCTTGCTCTGTCCACTCCACGCATTGACCTGGTATTGCAGTATTTCCAGGACCGGTGCACCCTTTCCTTATGTGTTGACTAAAAGCAGATTCCAAAAGTGTTTTTTGTCTTTGCTATTGTTTCTGTCTTTCTGAAGGGATCTCCCCTTTTAATCCCATTATTTCAACACCTGTTGGACAATGCATGAGTGATAATGAGCTCATTGATTAAATGCAATTAATGAATAGATTGCCACCTCTTGTTGTGTGTCGTCTGTGTTTCTGTGTTTCCGGCATTTCACATTGGAACACCTCATTCACCTTCCTTGTCTTCTCTCCTTTTAGGTAAGTTAAAGAGCTGCACCTGAGCCAGCCACTGATTGATTGATTGATTGATTGATTGATTGATTGATTGATTGATGCAGCACAACAGTCAAATAGTGGAGTGGAGTAGGGGAACAGCAAACAGCCAATAAAGCAGCCCGCCCGCTCGCCTGCCCGCCACAATGGACCTACCTGTGTACACTAGATGGATGTGATGGAATGTACTGTCGTCCCTACATTTCAAGAAGAAGTAAGAATTGCAGTTGCAACAAAGCCTTGCTTGCCTACAAAGAGAGCAGCAATTTGGATTTGTTACTATGTTACCTAGAAGAATAACAAACTGTGCAAGGATGGAGGTTGTAGGAGCAAGGAGAAGTTGTCTGTAAAGTTGGTGGATGCCTATTTTCCATTTTGCAGTCCCTTGTCTCCCTCTTGTGGCCTCCTGGAGGCAACTAGCTGTGCAAAAAAAAGACAGCCTGGCGGCCGGCTGTTGCAGTGTTGCCCTCTCAGGCAACACTGAGTGACTGACTGAGCCTCACCGTCTTATATAAAGTTCAGACGGAACTTTGCACGTGTCATAGTGGAGCCCTCAGGATTCCAGAGCCAGCTTTCTGACATCATAATGGGGCCTCAGAGATAAAAGCCTGGGCCCAGGCAGTGTTGGTCAGTGCTGCTCAGCAGGCAGCACTGGACTGGACTGGATTACAGCTGATACAAGGTGTGAAGGAACAAGGGGTGGCTGTGGGCATGCACTTGCTGCCGCTGCCAGTGTTTATCTGCATGGCAGCAGGGCATTTGGGCGTTGCCAGGAAGGCGTTTTTATGTAGATTCCTCCTCTTTCAGCACTGCATTGTGGTGCAAGCAAAAGAAGCAAATCCTGTCTGGCTTCCTCTCCGGCCTTTATTCACCTCCCGTGTAGCTGTGAGTGTGTGAGCCTGCAGGGCCCCATGGAATTGCCTAGAAGTAGGCTGAATCGCTGCAAGGGCTGAACAGCAGTATCGGGCAGGCTCGGGCAACGCGCGGCCCGTTCGGGTTATCGCTTCTCGGCCTTTTGGCTAAGATCAAGTGTAGTATCTGTTCTTATCAGTTTAATATCTGATACGTCCCCTATCTGGGGACCATATATTAAATGGATTTTTAGAACAGGGAGATGGAAATAGAGCTTGCTCTGTCCACTCCACGCATTGACCTGGTATTGCAGTATTTCCAGGACCGGTGCACCCTTTCCTTATGTGTTGACTAAAAGCAGATTCCAAAAGTGTTTTTTGTCTTTGCTATTGTTTCTGTCTTTCTGAAGGGATCTCCCCTTTTAATCCCATTATTTCAACACCTGTTGGACAATGCATGAGTGATAATGAGCTCATTGATTAAATGCAATTAATGAATAGATTGCCACCTCTTGTTGTGTGTCGTCTGTGTTTCTGTGTTTCCGGCATTTCACATTGGAACACCTCATTCACCTTCCTTGTCTTCTCTCCGCCCTCCCTTTTAGGTAAGTTAAAGAGCTGCACCTGAGCCAGCCACTGATTGATTGATTGATTGATTGATTGATTGATGCAGCACAACAGTCAAATAGTGGAGTGGAGTAGGGGAACAGCAAACAGCCAATAAAGCAGCCCGCCCGCTCGCCTGCCCGCCACAATGGACCTACCTGTGTACACTAGATGGATGTGATGGAATGTACTGTCGTCCCTACATTTCAAGAAGAAGTAAGAATTGCAGTTGCAACAAAGCCTTGCTTGCCTACAAAGAGAGCAGCAATTTGGATTTGTTACTATGTTACCTAGAAGAATAACAAACTGTGCAAGGATGGAGGTTGTAGGAGCAAGGAGAAGTTGTCTGTAAAGTTGGTGGATGCCTATTTTCCATTTTGCAGTCCCTTGTCTCCCTCTTGTGGCCTCCTGGAGGCAACTAGCTGTGCAAAAAAAAGACAGCCTGGCGGCCGGCTGTTGCAGTGTTGCCCTCTCAGGCAACACTGAGTGACTGACTGAGCCTCACCGTCTTATATAAAGTTCAGACGGAACTTTGCACGTGTCATAGTGGAGCCCTCAGGATTCCAGAGCCAGCTTTCTGACATCATAATGGGGCCTCAGAGATAAAAGCCTGGGCCCAGGCAGTGTTGGTCAGTGCTGCTCAGCAGGCAGCACTGGACTGGACTGGATTACAGCTGATACAAGGTGTGAAGGAACAAGGGGTGGCTGTGGGCATGCACTTGCTGCCGCTGCCAGTGTTTATCTGCATGGCAGCAGGGCATTTGGGCGTTGCCAGGAAGGCGTTTTTATGTAGATTCCTCCTCTTTCAGCACTGCATTGTGGTGCAAGCAAAAGAAGCAAATCCTGTCTGGCTTCCTCTCCGGCCTTTATTCACCTCCCGTGTAGCTGTGAGTGTGTGAGCCTGCAGGGCCCCATGGAATTGCCTAGAAGTAGGCTGAATCGCTGCAAGGGCTGAACAGCAGTATCGGGCAGGCTCGGGCAACGCGCGGCCCGTTCGGGTTATCGCTTCTCGGCCTTTTGGCTAAGATCAAGTGTAGTATCTGTTCTTATCAGTTTAATATCTGATACGTCCCCTATCTGGGGACCATATATTAAATGGATTTTTAGAACAGGGAGATGGAAATAGAGCTTGCTCTGTCCACTCCACGCATTGACCTGGTATTGCAGTATTTCCAGGACCGGTGCACCCTTTCCTTATGTGTTGACTAAAAGCAGATTCCAAAAGTGTTTTTTGTCTTTGCTATTGTTTCTGTCTTTCTGAAGGGATCTCCCCTTTTAATCCCATTATTTCAACACCTGTTGGACAATGCATGAGTGATAATGAGCTCATTGATTAAATGCAATTAATGAATAGATTGCCACCTCTTGTTGTGTGTCGTCTGTGTTTCTGTGTTTCCGGCATTTCACATTGGAACACCTCATTCACCTTCCTTGTCTTCTCTCCGCCCTCCCTTTTAGGTAAGTTAAAGAGCTGCACCTGAGCCAGCCACTGATTGATTGATTGATTGATTGATTGATTGATTGATTGATTGATTGATTGCAGCACAACAGTCAAATAGTGGAGTGGAGTAGGGGAACAGCAAACAGCCAATAAAGCAGCCCGCCCGCTCGCCTGCCCGCCACAATGGACCTACCTGTGTACACTAGATGGATGTGATGGAATGTACTGTCGTCCCTACATTTCAAGAAGAAGTAAGAATTGCAGTTGCAACAAAGCCTTGCTTGCCTACAAAGAGAGCAGCAATTTGGATTTGTTACTATGTTACCTAGAAGAATAACAAACTGTGCAAGGATGGAGGTTGTAGGAGCAAGGAGAAGTTGTCTGTAAAGTTGGTGGATGCCTATTTTCCATTTTGCAGTCCCTTGTCTCCCTCTTGTGGCCTCCTGGAGGCAACTAGCTGTGCAAAAAAAAGACAGCCTGGCGGCCGGCTGTTGCAGTGTTGCCCTCTCAGGCAACACTGAGTGACTGACTGAGCCTCACCGTCTTATATAAAGTTCAGACGGAACTTTGCACGTGTCATAGTGGAGCCCTCAGGATTCCAGAGCCAGCTTTCTGACATCATAATGGGGCCTCAGAGATAAAAGCCTGGGCCCAGGCAGTGTTGGTCAGTGCTGCTCAGCAGGCAGCACTGGACTGGACTGGATTACAGCTGATACAAGGTGTGAAGGAACAAGGGGTGGCTGTGGGCATGCACTTGCTGCCGCTGCCAGTGTTTATCTGCATGGCAGCAGGGCATTTGGGCGTTGCCAGGAAGGCGTTTTTATGTAGATTCCTCCTCTTTCAGCACTGCATTGTGGTGCAAGCAAAAGAAGCAAATCCTGTCTGGCTTCCTCTCCGGCCTTTATTCACCTCCCGTGTAGCTGTGAGTGTGTGAGCCTGCAGGGCCCCATGGAATTGCCTAGAAGTAGGCTGAATCGCTGCAAGGGCTGAACAGCAGTATCGGGCAGGCTCGGGCAACGCGCGGCCCGTTCGGGTTATCGCTTCTCGGCCTTTTGGCTAAGATCAAGTGTAGTATCTGTTCTTATCAGTTTAATATCTGATACGTCCCCTATCTGGGGACCATATATTAAATGGATTTTTAGAACAGGGAGATGGAAATAGAGCTTGCTCTGTCCACTCCACGCATTGACCTGGTATTGCAGTATTTCCAGGACCGGTGCACCCTTTCCTTATGTGTTGACTAAAAGCAGATTCCAAAAGTGTTTTTTGTCTTTGCTATTGTTTCTGTCTTTCTGAAGGGATCTCCCCTTTTAATCCCATTATTTCAACACCTGTTGGACAATGCATGAGTGATAATGAGCTCATTGATTAAATGCAATTAATGAATAGATTGCCACCTCTTGTTGTGTGTCGTCTGTGTTTCTGTGTTTCCGGCATTTCACATTGGAACACCTCATTCACCTTCCTTGTCTTCTCTCCGCCCTCCCTTTTAGGTAAGTTAAAGAGCTGCACCTGAGCCAGCCACTGATTGATTGATTGATTGATTGATTGATTGATTGATTGATTGATTGATTGATGCAGCACAACAGTCAAATAGTGGAGTGGAGTAGGGGAACAGCAAACAGCCAATAAAGCAGCCCGCCCGCTCGCCTGCCCGCCACAATGGACCTACCTGTGTACACTAGATGGATGTGATGGAATGTACTGTCGTCCCTACATTTCAAGAAGAAGTAAGAATTGCAGTTGCAACAAAGCCTTGCTTGCCTACAAAGAGAGCAGCAATTTGGATTTGTTACTATGTTACCTAGAAGAATAACAAACTGTGCAAGGATGGAGGTTGTAGGAGCAAGGAGAAGTTGTCTGTAAAGTTGGTGGATGCCTATTTTCCATTTTGCAGTCCCTTGTCTCCCTCTTGTGGCCTCCTGGAGGCAACTAGCTGTGCAAAAAAAAGACAGCCTGGCGGCCGGCTGTTGCAGTGTTGCCCTCTCAGGCAACACTGAGTGACTGACTGAGCCTCACCGTCTTATATAAAGTTCAGACGGAACTTTGCACGTGTCATAGTGGAGCCCTCAGGATTCCAGAGCCAGCTTTCTGACATCATAATGGGGCCTCAGAGATAAAAGCCTGGGCCCAGGCAGTGTTGGTCAGTGCTGCTCAGCAGGCAGCACTGGACTGGACTGGATTACAGCTGATACAAGGTGTGAAGGAACAAGGGGTGGCTGTGGGCATGCACTTGCTGCCGCTGCCAGTGTTTATCTGCATGGCAGCAGGGCATTTGGGCGTTGCCAGGAAGGCGTTTTTATGTAGATTCCTCCTCTTTCAGCACTGCATTGTGGTGCAAGCAAAAGAAGAAATCCTGTCTGGCTTCCTCTCCGGCCTTTATTCACCTCCCGTGTAGCTGTGAGTGTGTGAGCCTGCAGGGCCCCATGGAATTGCCTAGAAGTAGGCTGAATCGCTGCAAGGGCTGAACAGCAGTATCGGGCAGGCTCGGGCAACGCGCGGCCCGTTCGGGTTATCGCTTCTCGGCCTTTTGGCTAAGATCAAGTGTAGTATCTGTTCTTATCAGTTTAATATCTGATACGTCCCCTATCTGGGGACCATATATTAAATGGATTTTTAGAACAGGGAGATGGAAATAGAGCTTGCTCTGTCCACTCCACGCATTGACCTGGTATTGCAGTATTTCCAGGACCGGTGCACCCTTTCCTTATGTGTTGACTAAAAGCAGATTCCAAAAGTGTTTTTTGTCTTTGCTATTGTTTCTGTCTTTCTGAAGGGATCTCCCCTTTTAATCCCATTATTTCAACACCTGTTGGACAATGCATGAGTGATAATGAGCTCATTGATTAAATGCAATTAATGAATAGATTGCCACCTCTTGTTGTGTGTCGTCTGTGTTTCTGTGTTTCCGGCATTTCACATTGGAACACCTCATTCACCTTCCTTGTCTTCTCTCCGCCCTCCCTTTTAGGTAAGTTAAAGAGCTGCACCTGAGCCAGCCACTGATTGATTGATTGATTGATTGATTGATTGATTGATTGATTGATGCAGCACAACAGTCAAATAGTGGAGTGGAGTAGGGGAACAGCAAACAGCCAATAAAGCAGCCCGCCCGCTCGCCTGCCCGCCACAATGGACCTACCTGTGTACACTAGATGGATGTGATGGAATGTACTGTCGTCCCTACATTTCAAGAAGAAGTAAGAATTGCAGTTGCAATTGCAGTTGCAACAAAGCCTTGCTTGCCTACAAAGAGAGCAGCAATTTGGATTTGTTACTATGTTACCTAGAAGAATAACAAACTGTGCAAGGATGGAGGTTGTAGGAGCAAGGAGAAGTTGTCTGTAAAGTTGGTGGATGCCTATTTTCCATTTTGCAGTCCCTTGTCTCCCTCTTGTGGCCTCCTGGAGGCAACTAGCTGTGCAAAAAAAAGACAGCCTGGCGGCCGGCTGTTGCAGTGTTGCCCTCTCAGGCAACACTGAGTGACTGACTGAGCCTCACCGTCTTATATAAAGTTCAGACGGAACTTTGCACGTGTCATAGTGGAGCCCTCAGGATTCCAGAGCCAGCTTTCTGACATCATAATGGGGCCTCAGAGATAAAAGCCTGGGCCCAGGCAGTGTTGGTCAGTGCTGCTCAGCAGGCAGCACTGGACTGGACTGGATTACAGCTGATACAAGGTGTGAAGGAACAAGGGGTGGCTGTGGGCATGCACTTGCTGCCGCTGCCAGTGTTTATCTGCATGGCAGCAGGGCATTTGGGCGTTGCCAGGAAGGCGTTTTTATGTAGATTCCTCCTCTTTCAGCACTGCATTGTGGTGCAAGCAAAAGAAGCAAATCCTGTCTGGCTTCCTCTCCGGCCTTTATTCACCTCCCGTGTAGCTGTGAGTGTGTGAGCCTGCAGGGCCCCATGGAATTGCCTAGAAGTAGGCTGAATCGCTGCAAGGGCTGAACAGCAGTATCGGGCAGGCTCGGGCAACGCGCGGCCCGTTCGGGTTATCGCTTCTCGGCCTTTTGGCTAAGATCAAGTGTAGTATCTGTTCTTATCAGTTTAATATCTGATACGTCCCCTATCTGGGGACCATATATTAAATGGATTTTTAGAACAGGGAGATGGAAACAGAGCTTGCTCTGTCCACTCCACGCATTGACCTGGTATTGCAGTATTTCCAGGACCGGTGCACCCTTTCCTTATGTGTTGACTAAAAGCAGATTCCAAAAGTGTTTTTTGTCTTTGCTATTGTTTCTGTCTTTCTGAAGGGATCTCCCCTTTTAATCCCATTATTTCAACACCTGTTGGACAATGCATGAGTGATAATGAGCTCATTGATTAAATGCAATTAATGAATAGATTGCCACCTCTTGTTGTGTGTCGTCTGTGTTTCTGTGTTTCCGGCATTTCACATTGGAACACCTCATTCACCTTCCTTGTCTTCTCTCCGCCCTCCCTTTTAGGTAAGTTAAAGAGCTGCACCTGAGCCAGCCACTGATTGATTGATTGATTGATTGATTGATTGATTGATTGATTGATTGATTGATGCAGCACAACAGTCAAATAGTGGAGTGGAGTAGGGGAACAGCAAACAGCCAATAAAGCAGCCCGCCCGCTCGCCTGCCCGCCACAATGGACCTACCTGTGTACACTAGATGGATGTGATGGAATGTACTGTCGTCCCTACATTTCAAGAAGAAGTAAGAATTGCAGTTGCAACAAAGCCTTGCTTGCCTACAAAGAGAGCAGCAATTTGGATTTGTTACTATGTTACCTAGAAGAATAACAAACTGTGCAAGGATGGAGGTTGTAGGAGCAAGGAGAAGTTGTCTGTAAAGTTGGTGGATGCCTATTTTCCATTTTGCAGTCCCTTGTCTCCCTCTTGTGGCCTCCTGGAGGCAACTAGCTGTGCAAAAAAAAGACAGCCTGGCGGCCGGCTGTTGCAGTGTTGCCCTCTCAGGCAACACTGAGTGACTGACTGAGCCTCACCGTCTTATATAAAGTTCAGACGGAACTTTGCACGTGTCATAGTGGAGCCCTCAGGATTCCAGAGCCAGCTTTCTGACATCATAATGGGGCCTCAGAGATAAAAGCCTGGGCCCAGGCAGTGTTGGTCAGTGCTGCTCAGCAGGCAGCACTGGACTGGACTGGATTACAGCTGATACAAGGTGTGAAGGAACAAGGGGTGGCTGTGGGCATGCACTTGCTGCCGCTGCCAGTGTTTATCTGCATGGCAGCAGGGCATTTGGGCGTTGCCAGGAAGGCGTTTTTATGTAGATTCCTCCTCTTTCAGCACTGCATTGTGGTGCAAGCAAAAGAAGCAAATCCTGTCTGGCTTCCTCTCCGGCCTTTATTCACCTCCCGTGTAGCTGTGAGTGTGTGAGCCTGCAGGGCCCCATGGAATTGCCTAGAAGTAGGCTGAATCGCTGCAAGGGCTGAACAGCAGTATCGGGCAGGCTCGGGCAACGCGCGGCCCGTTCGGGTTATCGCTTCTCGGCCTTTTGGCTAAGATCAAGTGTAGTATCTGTTCTTATCAGTTTAATATCTGATACGTCCCCTATCTGGGGACCATATATTAAATGGATTTTTAGAACAGGGAGATGGAAATAGAGCTTGCTCTGTCCACTCCACGCATTGACCTGGTATTGCAGTATTTCCAGGACCGGTGCACCCTTTCCTTATGTGTTGACTAAAAGCAGATTCCAAAAGTGTTTTTTGTCTTTGCTATTGTTTCTGTCTTTCTGAAGGGATCTCCCCTTTTAATCCCATTATTTCAACACCTGTTGGACAATGCATGAGTGATAATGAGCTCATTGATTAAATGCAATTAATGAATAGATTGCCACCTCTTGTTGTGTGTCGTCTGTGTTTCTGTGTTTCCGGCATTTCACATTGGAACACCTCATTCACCTTCCTTGTCTTCTCTCCGCCCTCCCTTTTAGGTAAGTTAAAGAGCTGCACCTGAGCCAGCCACTGATTGATTGATTGATTGATTGATTGATTGATTGATGCAGCACAACAGTCAAATAGTGGAGTGGAGTAGGGGAACAGCAAACAGCCAATAAAGCAGCCCGCCCGCTCGCCTGCCCGCCACAATGGACCTACCTGTGTACACTAGATGGATGTGATGGAATGTACTGTCGTCCCTACATTTCAAGAAGAAGTAAGAATTGCAGTTGCAACAAAGCCTTGCTTGCCTACAAAGAGAGCAGCAATTTGGATTTGTTACTATGTTACCTAGAAGAATAACAAACTGTGCAAGGATGGAGGTTGTAGGAGCAAGGAGAAGTTGTCTGTAAAGTTGGTGGATGCCTATTTTCCATTTTGCAGTCCCTTGTCTCCCTCTTGTGGCCTCCTGGAGGCAACTAGCTGTGCAAAAAAAAGACAGCCTGGCGGCCGGCTGTTGCAGTGTTGCCCTCTCAGGCAACACTGAGTGACTGACTGAGCCTCACCGTCTTATATAAAGTTCAGACGGAACTTTGCACGTGTCATAGTGGAGCCCTCAGGATTCCAGAGCCAGCTTTCTGACATCATAATGGGGCCTCAGAGATAAAAGCCTGGGCCCAGGCAGTGTTGGTCAGTGCTGCTCAGCAGGCAGCACTGGACTGGACTGTATTACAGCTGATACAAGGTGTGAAGGAACAAGGGGTGGCTGTGGGCATGCACTTGCTGCCGCTGCCAGTGTTTATCTGCATGGCAGCAGGGCATTTGGGCGTTGCCAGGAAGGCGTTTTTATGTAGATTCCTCCTCTTTCAGCACTGCATTGTGGTGCAAGCAAAAGAAGCAAATCCTGTCTGGCTTCCTCTCCGGCCTTTATTCACCTCCCGTGTAGCTGTGAGTGTGTGAGCCTGCAGGGCCCCATGGAATTGCCTAGAAGTAGGCTGAATCGCTGCAAGGGCTGAACAGCAGTATCGGGCAGGCTCGGGCAACGCGCGGCCCGTTCGGGTTATCGCTTCTCGGCCTTTTGGCTAAGATCAAGTGTAGTATCTGTTCTTATCAGTTTAATATCTGATATGTCCCCTATCTGGGGACCATATATTAAATGGATTTTTAGAACAGGGAGATGGAAATAGAGCTTGCTCTGTCCACTCCACGCATTGACCTGGTATTGCAGTATTTCCAGGACCGGTGCACCCTTTCCTTATGTGTTGACTAAAAGCAGATTCCAAAAGTGTTTTTTGTCTTTGCTATTGTTTCTGTCTTTCTGAAGGGATCTCCCCTTTTAATCCCATTATTTCAACACCTGTTGGACAATGCATGAGTGATAATGAGCTCATTGATTAAATGCAATTAATGAATAGATTGCCACCTCTTGTTGTGTGTCGTCTGTGTTTCTGTGTTTCCGGCATTTCACATTGGAACACCTCATTCACCTTCCTTGTCTTCTCTCCGCCCTCCCTTTTAGGTAAGTTAAAGAGCTGCACCTGAGCCAGCCACTGATTGATTGATTGATTGATTGATTGATTGATTGATTGATTGATTGATGCAGCACAACAGTCAAATAGTGGAGTGGAGTAGGGGAACAGCAAACAGCCAATAAAGCAGCCCGCCCGCTCGCCTGCCCGCCACAATGGACCTACCTGTGTACACTAGATGGATGTGATGGAATGTACTGTCGTCCCTACATTTCAAGAAGAAGTAAGAATTGCAGTTGCAACAAAGCCTTGCTTGCCTACAAAGAGAGCAGCAATTTGGATTTGTTACTATGTTACCTAGAAGAATAACAAACTGTGCAAGGATGGAGGTTGTAGGAGCAAGGAGAAGTTGTCTGTAAAGTTGGTGGATGCCTATTTTCCATTTTGCAGTCCCTTGTCTCCCTCTTGTGGCCTCCTGGAGGCAACTAGCTGTGCAAAAAAAAGACAGCCTGGCGGCCGGCTGTTGCAGTGTTGCCCTCTCAGGCAACACTGAGTGACTGACTGAGCCTCACCGTCTTATATAAAGTTCAGACGGAACTTTGCACGTGTCATAGTGGAGCCCTCAGGATTCCAGAGCCAGCTTTCTGACATCATAATGGGGCCTCAGAGATAAAAGCCTGGGCCCAGGCAGTGTTGGTCAGTGCTGCTCAGCAGGCAGCACTGGACTGGACTGTATTACAGCTGATACAAGGTGTGAAGGAACAAGGGGTGGCTGTGGGCATGCACTTGCTGCCGCTGCCAGTGTTTATCTGCATGGCAGCAGGGCATTTGGGCGTTGCCAGGAAGGCGTTTTTATGTAGATTCCTCCTCTTTCAGCACTGCATTGTGGTGCAAGCAAAAGAAGCAAATCCTGTCTGGCTTCCTCTCCGGCCTTTATTCACCTCCCGTGTAGCTGTGAGTGTGTGAGCCTGCAGGGCCCCATGGAATTGCCTAGAAGTAGGCTGAATCGCTGCAAGGGCTGAACAGCAGTATCGGGCAGGCTCGGGCAACGCGCGGCCCGTTCGGGTTATCGCTTCTCGGCCTTTTGGCTAAGATCAAGTGTAGTATCTGTTCTTATCAGTTTAATATCTGATACGTCCCCTATCTGGGGACCATATATTAAATGGATTTTTAGAACAGGGAGATGGAAATAGAGCTTGCTCTGTCCACTCCACGCATTGACCTGGTATTGCAGTATTTCCAGGACCGGTGCACCCTTTCCTTATGTGTTGACTAAAAGCAGATTCCAAAAGTGTTTTTTGTCTTTGCTATTGTTTCTGTCTTTCTGAAGGGATCTCCCCTTTTAATCCCATTATTTCAACACCTGTTGGACAATGCATGAGTGATAATGAGCTCATTGATTAAATGCAATTAATGAATAGATTGCCACCTCTTGTTGTGTGTCGTCTGTGTTTCTGTGTTTCCGGCATTTCACATTGGAACACCTCATTCACCTTCCTTGTCTTCTCTCCGCCCTCCCTTTTAGGTAAGTTAAAGAGCTGCACCTGAGCCAGCCACTGATTGATTGATTGATTGATTGATTGATTGATTGATTGATTGATTGATTGATTGATTGATTGATTGATGCAGCACAACAGTCAAATAGTGGAGTGGAGTAGGGGAACAGCAAACAGCCAATAAAGCAGCCCGCCCGCTCGCCTGCCCGCCACAATGGACCTACCTGTGTACACTAGATGGATGTGATGGAATGTACTGTCGTCCCTACATTTCAAGAAGAAGTAAGAATTGCAGTTGCAACAAAGCCTTGCTTGCCTACAAAGAGAGCAGCAATTTGGATTTGTTACTATGTTACCTAGAAGAATAACAAACTGTGCAAGGATGGAGGTTGTAGGAGCAAGGAGAAGTTGTCTGTAAAGTTGGTGGATGCCTATTTTCCATTTTGCAGTCCCTTGTCTCCCTCTTGTGGCCTCCTGGAGGCAACTAGCTGTGCAAAAAAAAGACAGCCTGGCGGCCGGCTGTTGCAGTGTTGCCCTCTCAGGCAACACTGAGTGACTGACTGAGCCTCACCGTCTTATATAAAGTTCAGACGGAACTTTGCACGTGTCATAGTGGAGCCCTCAGGATTCCAGAGCCAGCTTTCTGACATCATAATGGGGCCTCAGAGATAAAAGCCTGGGCCCAGGCAGTGTTGGTCAGTGCTGCTCAGCAGGCAGCACTGGACTGGACTGGATTACAGCTGATACAAGGTGTGAAGGAACAAGGGGTGGCTGTGGGCATGCACTTGCTGCCGCTGCCAGTGTTTATCTGCATGGCAGCAGGGCATTTGGGCGTTGCCAGGAAGGCGTTTTTATGTAGATTCCTCCTCTTTCAGCACTGCATTGTGGTGCAAGCAAAAGAAGCAAATCCTGTCTGGCTTCCTCTCCGGCCTTTATTCACCTCCCGTGTAGCTGTGAGTGTGTGAGCCTGCAGGGCCCCATGGAATTGCCTAGAAGTAGGCTGAATCGCTGCAAGGGCTGAACAGCAGTATCGGGCAGGCTCGGGCAACGCGCGGCCCGTTCGGGTTATCGCTTCTCGCCCTTTTGGCTAAGATCAAGTGTAGTATCTGTTCTTATCAGTTTAATATCTGATACGTCCCCTATCTGGGGACCATATATTAAATGGATTTTTAGAACAGGGAGATGGAAATAGAGCTTGCTCTGTCCACTCCACGCATTGACCTGGTATTGCAGTATTTCCAGGACCGGTGCACCCTTTCCTTATGTGTTGACTAAAAGCAGATTCCAAAAGTGTTTTTTGTCTTTGCTATTGTTTCTGTCTTTCTGAAGGGATCTCCCCTTTTAATCCCATTATTTCAACACCTGTTGGACAATGCATGAGTGATAATGAGCTCATTGATTAAATGCAATTAATGAATAGATTGCCACCTCTTGTTGTGTGTCGTCTGTGTTTCTGTGTTTCCGGCATTTCACATTGGAACACCTCATTCACCTTCCTTGTCTTCTCTCCGCCCTCCCTTTTAGGTAAGTTAAAGAGCTGCACCTGAGCCAGCCACTGATTGATTGATTGATTGATTGATTGATTGATTGATTGATTGATTGATGCAGCACAACAGTCAAATAGTGGAGTGGAGTAGGGGAACAGCAAACAGCCAATAAAGCAGCCCGCCCGCTCGCCTGCCCGCCACAATGGACCTACCTGTGTACACTAGATGGATGTGATGGAATGTACTGTCGTCCCTACATTTCAAGAAGAAGTAAGAATTGCAGTTGCAACAAAGCCTTGCTTGCCTACAAAGAGAGCAGCAATTTGGATTTGTTACTATGTTACCTAGAAGAATAACAAACTGTGCAAGGATGGAGGTTGTAGGAGCAAGGAGAAGTTGTCTGTAAAGTTGGTGGATGCCTATTTTCCATTTTGCAGTCCCTTGTCTCCCTCTTGTGGCCTCCTGGAGGCAACTAGCTGTGCAAAAAAAAGACAGCCTGGCGGCCGGCTGTTGCAGTGTTGCCCTCTCAGGCAACACTGAGTGACTGACTGAGCCTCACCGTCTTATATAAAGTTCAGACGGAACTTTGCACGTGTCATAGTGGAGCCCTCAGGATTCCAGAGCCAGCTTTCTGACATCATAATGGGGCCTCAGAGATAAAAGCCTGGGCCCAGGCAGTGTTGGTCAGTGCTGCTCAGCAGGCAGCACTGGACTGGACTGGATTACAGCTGATACAAGGTGTGAAGGAACAAGGGGTGGCTGTGGGCATGCACTTGCTGCCGCTGCCAGTGTTTATCTGCATGGCAGCAGGGCATTTGGGCGTTGCCAGGAAGGCGTTTTTATGTAGATTCCTCCTCTTTCAGCACTGCATTGTGGTGCAAGCAAAAGAAGCAAATCCTGTCTGGCTTCCTCTCCGGCCTTTATTCACCTCCCGTGTAGCTGTGAGTGTGTGAGCCTGCAGGGCCCCATGGAATTGCCTAGAAGTAGGCTGAATCGCTGCAAGGGCTGAACAGCAGTATCGGGCAGGCTCGGGCAACGCGCGGCCCGTTCGGGTTATCGCTTCTCGGCCTTTTGGCTAAGATCAAGTGTAGTATCTGTTCTTATCAGTTTAATATCTGATACGTCCCCTATCTGGGGACCATATATTAAATGGATTTTTAGAACAGGGAGATGGAAATAGAGCTTGCTCTGTCCACTCCACGCATTGACCTGGTATTGCAGTATTTCCAGGACCGGTGCACCCTTTCCTTATGTGTTGACTAAAAGCAGATTCCAAAAGTGTTTTTTGTCTTTGCTATTGTTTCTGTCTTTCTGAAGGGATCTCCCCTTTTAATCCCATTATTTCAACACCTGTTGGACAATGCATGAGTGATAATGAGCTCATTGATTAAATGCAATTAATGAATAGATTGCCACCTCTTGTTGTGTGTCGTCTGTGTTTCTGTGTTTCCGGCATTTCACATTGGAACACCTCATTCACCTTCCTTGTCTTCTCTCCGCCCTCCCTTTTAGGTAAGTTAAAGAGCTGCACCTGAGCCAGCCACTGATTGATTGATTGATTGATTGATTGATTGATTGATTGATTGATTGATGCAGCACAACAGTCAAATAGTGGAGTGGAGTAGGGGAACAGCAAACAGCCAATAAAGCAGCCCGCCCGCTCGCCTGCCCGCCACAATGGACCTACCTGTGTACACTAGATGGATGTGATGGAATGTACTGTCGTCCCTACATTTCAAGAAGAAGTAAGAATTGCAGTTGCAACAAAGCCTTGCTTGCCTACAAAGAGAGCAGCAATTTGGATTTGTTACTATGTTACCTAGAAGAATAACAAACTGTGCAAGGATGGAGGTTGTAGGAGCAAGGAGAAGTTGTCTGTAAAGTTGGTGGATGCCTATTTTCCATTTTGCAGTCCCTTGTCTCCCTCTTGTGGCCTCCTGGAGGCAACTAGCTGTGCAAAAAAAAGACAGCCTGGCGGCCGGCTGTTGCAGTGTTGCCCTCTCAGGCAACACTGAGTGACTGACTGAGCCTCACCGTCTTATATAAAGTTCAGACGGAACTTTGCACGTGTCATAGTGGAGCCCTCAGGATTCCAGAGCCAGCTTTCTGACATCATAATGGGGCCTCAGAGATAAAAGCCTGGGCCCAGGCAGTGTTGGTCAGTGCTGCTCAGCAGGCAGCACTGGACTGGACTGGATTACAGCTGATACAAGGTGTGAAGGAACAAGGGGTGGCTGTGGGCATGCACTTGCTGCCGCTGCCAGTGTTTATCTGCATGGCAGCAGGGCATTTGGGCGTTGCCAGGAAGGCGTTTTTATGTAGATTCCTCCTCTTTCAGCACTGCATTGTGGTGCAAGCAAAAGAAGCAAATCCTGTCTGGCTTCCTCTCCGGCCTTTATTCACCTCCCGTGTAGCTGTGAGTGTGTGAGCCTGCAGGGCCCCATGGAATTGCCTAGAAGTAGGCTGAATCGCTGCAAGGGCTGAACAGCAGTATCGGGCAGGCTCGGGCAACGCGCGGCCCGTTCGGGTTATCGCTTCTCGGCCTTTTGGCTAAGATCAAGTGTAGTATCTGTTCTTATCAGTTTAATATCTGATACGTCCCCTATCTGGGGACCATATATTAAATGGATTTTTAGAACAGGGAGATGGAAATAGAGCTTGCTCTGTCCACTCCACGCATTGACCTGGTATTGCAGTATTTCCAGGACCGGTGCACCCTTTCCTTATGTGTTGACTAAAAGCAGATTCCAAAAGTGTTTTTTGTCTTTGCTATTGTTTCTGTCTTTCTGAAGGGATCTCCCCTTTTAATCCCATTATTTCAACACCTGTTGGACAATGCATGAGTGATAATGAGCTCATTGATTAAATGCAATTAATGAATAGATTGCCACCTCTTGTTGTGTGTCGTCTGTGTTTCTGTGTTTCCGGCATTTCACATTGGAACACCTCATTCACCTTCCTTGTCTTCTCTCCGCCCTCCCTTTTAGGTAAGTTAAAGAGCTGCACCTGAGCCAGCCACTGATTGATTGATTGATTGATTGATTGATTGATTGATTGATTGATGCAGCACAACAGTCAAATAGTGGAGTGGAGTAGGGGAACAGCAAACAGCCAATAAAGCAGCCCGCCCGCTCGCCTGCCCGCCACAATGGACCTACCTGTGTACACTAGATGGATGTGATGGAATGTACTGTCGTCCCTACATTTCAAGAAGAAGTAAGAATTGCAGTTGCAACAAAGCCTTGCTTGCCTACAAAGAGAGCAGCAATTTGGATTTGTTACTATGTTACCTAGAAGAATAACAAACTGTGCAAGGATGGAGGTTGTAGGAGCAAGGAGAAGTTGTCTGTAAAGTTGGTGGATGCCTATTTTCCATTTTGCAGTCCCTTGTCTCCCTCTTGTGGCCTCCTGGAGGCAACTAGCTGTGCAAAAAAAAGACAGCCTGGCGGCCGGCTGTTGCAGTGTTGCCCTCTCAGGCAACACTGAGTGACTGACTGAGCCTCACCGTCTTATATAAAGTTCAGACGGAACTTTGCACGTGTCATAGTGGAGCCCTCAGGATTCCAGAGCCAGCTTTCTGACATCATAATGGGGCCTCAGAGATAAAAGCCTGGGCCCAGGCAGTGTTGGTCAGTGCTGCTCAGCAGGCAGCACTGGACTGGACTGGATTACAGCTGATACAAGGTGTGAAGGAACAAGGGGTGGCTGTGGGCATGCATTTGCTGCCGCTGCCAGTGTTTATCTGCATGGCAGCAGGGCATTTGGGCGTTGCCAGGAAGGCGTTTTTATGTAGATTCCTCCTCTTTCAGCACTGCATTGTGGTGCAAGCAAAAGAAGCAAATCCTGTCTGGCTTCCTCTCCGGCCTTTATTCACCTCCCGTGTAGCTGTGAGTGTGTGAGCCTGCAGGGCCCCATGGAATTGCCTAGAAGTAGGCTGAATCGCTGCAAGGGCTGAACAGCAGTATCGGGCAGGCTCGGGCAACGCGCGGCCCGTTCGGGTTATCGCTTCTCGGCCTTTTGGCTAAGATCAAGTGTAGTATCTGTTCTTATCAGTTTAATATCTGATACGTCCCCTATCTGGGGACCATATATTAAATGGATTTTTAGAACAGGGAGATGGAAATAGAGCTTGCTCTGTCCACTCCACGCATTGACCTGGTATTGCAGTATTTCCAGGACCGGTGCACCCTTTCCTTATGTGTTGACTAAAAGCAGATTCCAAAAGTGTTTTTTGTCTTTGCTATTGTTTCTGTCTTTCTGAAGGGATCTCCCCTTTTAATCCCATTATTTCAACACCTGTTGGACAATGCATGAGTGATAATGAGCTCATTGATTAAATGCAATTAATGAATAGATTGCCACCTCTTGTTGTGTGTCGTCTGTGTTTCTGTGTTTCCGGCATTTCACATTGGAACACCTCATTCACCTTCCTTGTCTTCTCTCCGCCCTCCCTTTTAGGTAAGTTAAAGAGCTGCACCTGAGCCAGCCACTGATTGATTGATTGATTGATTGATTGATTGATTGATTGATTGATTGATGCAGCACAACAGTCAAATAGTGGAGTGGAGTAGGGGAACAGCAAACAGCCAATAAAGCAGCCCGCCCGCTCGCCTGCCCGCCACAATGGACCTACCTGTGTACACTAGATGGATGTGATGGAATGTACTGTCGTCCCTACATTTCAAGAAGAAGTAAGAATTGCAGTTGCAACAAAGCCTTGCTTGCCTACAAAGAGAGCAGCAATTTGGATTTGTTACTATGTTACCTAGAAGAATAACAAACTGTGCAAGGATGGAGGTTGTAGGAGCAAGGAGAAGTTGTCTGTAAAGTTGGTGGATGCCTATTTTCCATTTTGCAGTCCCTTGTCTCCCTCTTGTGGCCTCCTGGAGGCAACTAGCTGTGCAAAAAAAAGACAGCCTGGCGGCCGGCTGTTGCAGTGTTGCCCTCTCAGGCAACACTGAGTGACTGACTGAGCCTCACCGTCTTATATAAAGTTCAGACGGAACTTTGCACGTGTCATAGTGGAGCCCTCAGGATTCCAGAGCCAGCTTTCTGACATCATAATGGGGCCTCAGAGATAAAAGCCTGGGCCCAGGCAGTGTTGGTCAGTGCTGCTCAGCAGGCAGCACTGGACTGGACTGGATTACAGCTGATACAAGGTGTGAAGGAACAAGGGGTGGCTGTGGGCATGCACTTGCTGCCGCTGCCAGTGTTTATCTGCATGGCAGCAGGGCATTTGGGCGTTGCCAGGAAGGCGTTTTTATGTAGATTCCTCCTCTTTCAGCACTGCATTGTGGTGCAAGCAAAAGAAGCAAATCCTGTCTGGCTTCCTCTCCGGCCTTTATTCACCTCCCGTGTAGCTGTGAGTGTGTGAGCCTGCAGGGCCCCATGGAATTGCCTAGAGGTAGGCTGAATCGCTGCAAGGGCTGAACAGCAGTATCGGGCAGGCTCGGGCAACGCGCGGCCCGTTCGGGTTATCGCTTCTCGGCCTTTTGGCTAAGATCAAGTGTAGTATCTGTTCTTATCAGTTTAATATCTGATACGTCCCCTATCTGGGGACCATATATTAAATGGATTTTTAGAACAGGGAGATGGAAATAGAGCTTGCTCTGTCCACTCCACGCATTGACCTGGTATTGCAGTATTTCCAGGACCGGTGCACCCTTTCCTTATGTATTGACTAAAAGCAGATTCCAAAAGTGTTTTTTGTCTTTGCTATTGTTTCTGTCTTTCTGAAGGGATCTCCCCTTTTAATCCCATTATTTCAACACCTGTTGGACAATGCATGAGTGATAATGAGCTCATTGATTAAATGCAATTAATGAATAGATTGCCACCTCTTGTTGTGTGTCGTCTGTGTTTCTGTGTTTCCGGCATTTCACATTGGAACACCTCATTCACCTTCCTTGTCTTCTCTCCGCCCTCCCTTTTAGGTAAGTTAAAGAGCTGCACCTGAGCCAGCCACTGATTGATTGATTGATTGATTGATTGATTGATTGATTGATTGATTGATTGATTGATTGATGCAGCACAACAGTCAAATAGTGGAGTGGAGTAGGGGAACAGCAAACAGCCAATAAAGCAGCCCGCCCGCTCGCCTGCCCGCCACAATGGACCTACCTGTGTACACTAGATGGATGTGATGGAATGTACTGTCGTCCCTACATTTCAAGAAGAAGTAAGAATTGCAGTTGCAACAAAGCCTTGCTTGCCTACAAAGAGAGCAGCAATTTGGATTTGTTACTATGTTACCTAGAAGAATAACAAACTGTGCAAGGATGGAGGTTGTAGGAGCAAGGAGAAGTTGTCTGTAAAGTTGGTGGATGCCTATTTTCCATTTTGCAGTCCCTTGTCTCCCTCTTGTGGCCTCCTGGAGGCAACTAGCTGTGCAAAAAAAAGACAGCCTGGCGGCCGGCTGTTGCAGTGTTGCCCTCTCAGGCAACACTGAGTGACTGACTGAACCTCACCGTCTTATATAAAGTTCAGACGGAACTTTGCACGTGTCATAGTGGAGCCCTCAGGATTCCAGAGCCAGCTTTCTGACATCATAATGGGGCCTCAGAGATAAAAGCCTGGGCCCAGGCAGTGTTGGTCAGTGCTGCTCAGCAGGCAGCACTGGACTGGACTGGATTACAGCTGATACAAGGTGTGAAGGAACAAGGGGTGGCTGTGGGCATGCACTTGCTGCCGCTGCCAGTGTTTATCTGCATGGCAGCAGGGCATTTGGGCGTTGCCAGGAAGGCGTTTTTATGTAGATTCCTCCTCTTTCAGCACTGCATTGTGGTGCAAGCAAAAGAAGCAAATCCTGTCTGGCTTCCTCTCCGGCCTTTATTCACCTCCCGTGTAGCTGTGAGTGTGTGAGCCTGCAGGGCCCCATGGAATTGCCTAGAAGTAGGCTGAATCGCTGCAAGGGCTGAACAGCAGTATCGGGCAGGCTCGGGCAACGCGCGGCCCGTTCGGGTTATCGCTTCTCGGCCTTTTGGCTAAGATCAAGTGTAGTATCTGTTCTTATCAGTTTAATATCTGATACGTCCCCTATCTGGGGACCATATATTAAATGGATTTTTAGAACAGGGAGATGGAAATAGAGCTTGCTCTGTCCACTCCACGCATTGACCTGGTATTGCAGTATTTCCAGGACCGGTGCACCCTTTCCTTATGTGTTGACTAAAAGCAGATTCCAAAAGTGTTTTTTGTCTTTGCTATTGTTTCTGTCTTTCTGAAGGGATCTCCCCTTTTAATCCCATTATTTCAACACCTGTTGGACAATGCATGAGTGATAATGAGCTCATTGATTAAATGCAATTAATGAATAGATTGCCACCTCTTGTTGTGTGTCGTCTGTGTTTCTGTGTTTCCGGCATTTCACATTGGAACACCTCATTCACCTTCCTTGTCTTCTCTCCGCCCTCCCTTTTAGGTAAGTTAAAGAGCTGCACCTGAGCCAGCCACTGATTGATTGATTGATTGATTGATTGATTGATTGATTGATTGATTGATTGATTGATTGATTGATGCAGCACAACAGTCAAATAGTGGAGTGGAGTAGGGGAACAGCAAACAGCCAATAAAGCAGCCCGCCCGCTCGCCTGCCCGCCACAATGGACCTACCTGTGTACACTAGATGGATGTGATGGAATGTACTGTCGTCCCTACATTTCAAGAAGAAGTAAGAATTGCAGTTGCAACAAAGCCTTGCTTGCCTACAAAGAGAGCAGCAATTTGGATTTGTTACTATGTTACCTAGAAGAATAACAAACTGTGCAAGGATGGAGGTTGTAGGAGCAAGGAGAAGTTGTCTGTAAAGTTGGTGGATGCCTATTTTCCATTTTGCAGTCCCTTGTCTCCCTCTTGTGGCCTCCTGGAGGCAACTAGCTGTGCAAAAAAAAGACAGCCTGGCGGCCGGCTGTTGCAGTGTTGCCCTCTCAGGCAACACTGAGTGACTGACTGAGCCTCACCGTCTTATATAAAGTTCAGACGGAACTTTGCACGTGTCATAGTGGAGCCCTCAGGATTCCAGAGCCAGCTTTCTGACATCATAATGGGGCCTCAGAGATAAAAGCCTGGGCCCAGGCAGTGTTGGTCAGTGCTGCTCAGCAGGCAGCACTGGACTGGACTGGATTACAGCTGATACAAGGTGTGAAGGAACAAGGGGTGGCTGTGGGCATGCACTTGCTGCCGCTGCCAGTGTTTATCTGCATGGCAGCAGGGCATTTGGGCGTTGCCAGGAAGGCGTTTTTATGTAGATTCCTCCTCTTTCAGCACTGCATTGTGGTGCAAGCAAAAGAAGCAAATCCTGTCTGGCTTCCTCTCCGGCCTTTATTCACCTCCCGTGTAGCTGTGAGTGTGTGAGCCTGCAGGGCCCCATGGAATTGCCTAGAAGTAGGCTGAATCGCTGCAAGGGCTGAACAGCAGTATCGGGCAGGCTCGGGCAACGCGCGGCCCGTTCGGGTTATCGCTTCTCGGCCTTTTGGCTAAGATCAAGTGTAGTATCTGTTCTTATCAGTTTAATATCTGATACGTCCCCTATCTGGGGACCATATATTAAATGGATTTTTAGAACAGGGAGATGGAAATAGAGCTTGCTCTGTCCACTCCACGCATTGACCTGGTATTGCAGTATTTCCAGGAGCGGTGCACCCTTTCCTTATGTGTTGACTAAAAGCAGATTCCAAAAGTGTTTTTTTGTCTTTGCTATTGTTTCTGTCTTTCTGAAGGGATCTCCCCTTTTAATCCCATTATTTCAACACCTGTTGGACAATGCATGAGTGATAATGAGCTCATTGATTAAATGCAATTAATGAATAGATTGCCACCTCTTGTTGTGTGTCGTCTGTGTTTCTGTGTTTCCGGCATTTCACATTGGAACACCTCATTCACCTTCCTTGTCTTCTCTCCGCCCTCCCTTTTAGGTAAGTTAAAGAGCTGCACCTGAGCCAGCCACTGATGTATTGATTGATTGATTGATTGATTTATTGATTGATTGATTGATTGATTGATGCAGCACAACAGTCAAATAGTGGAGTGGAGTAGGGGAACAGCAAACAGCCAATAAAGCAGCCCGCCCGCTCGCCTGCCCGCCACAATGGACCTACCTGTGTACACTAGATGGATGTGATGGAATGTACTGTCGTCCCTACATTTCAAGAAGAAGTAAGAATTGCAGTTGCAACAAAGCCTTGCTTGCCTACAAAGAGAGCAGCAATTTGGATTTGTTACTATGTTACCTAGAAGAATAACAAACTGTGCAAGGATGGAGGTTGTAGGAGCAAGGAGAAGTTGTCTGTAAAGTTGGTGGATGCCTATTTTCCATTTTGCAGTCCCTTGTCTCCCTCTTGTGGCCTCCTGGAGGCAACTAGCTGTGCAAAAAAAAGACAGCCTGGCGGCCGGCTGTTGCAGTGTTGCCCTCTCAGGCAACACTGAGTGACTGACTGAGCCTCACCGTCTTATATAAAGTTCAGACGGAACTTTGCACGTGTCATAGTGGAGCCCTCAGGATTCCAGAGCCAGCTTTCTGACATCATAATGGGGCCTCAGAGATAAAAGCCTGGGCCCAGGCAGTGTTGGTCAGTGCTGCTCAGCAGGCAGCACTGGACTGGACTGGATTACAGCTGATACAAGGTGTGAAGGAACAAGGGGTGGCTGTGGGCATGCACTTGCTGCCGCTGCCAGTGTTTATCTGCATGGCAGCAGGGCATTTGGGCGTTGCCAGGAAGGCGTTTTTATGTAGATTCCTCCTCTTTCAGCACTGCATTGTGGTGCAAGCAAAAGAAGCAAATCCTGTCTGGCTTCCTCTCCGGCCTTTATTCACCTCCCGTGTAGCTGTGAGTGTGTGAGCCTGCAGGGCCCCATGGAATTGCCTAGAAGTAGGCTGAATCGCTGCAAGGGCTGAACAGCAGTATCGGGCAGGCTCGGGCAACGCGCGGCCCGTTCGGGTTATCGCTTCTCGGCCTTTTGGCTAAAATCAAGTGTAGTATCTGTTCTTATCAGTTTAATATCTGATACGTCCCCTATCTGGGGACCATATATTAAATGGATTTTTAGAACAGGGAGATGGAAATAGAGCTTGCTCTGTCCACTCCACGCATTGACCTGGTATTGCAGTATTTCCAGGACCGGTGCACCCTTTCCTTATGTGTTGACTAAAAGCAGATTCCAAAAGTGTTTTTTGTCTTTGCTATTGTTTCTGTCTTTCTGAAGGGATCTCCCCTTTTAATCCCATTATTTCAACACCTGTTGGACAATGCATGAGTGATAATGAGCTCATTGATTAAATGCAATTAATGAATAGATTGCCACCTCTTGTTGTGTGTCGTCTGTGTTTCTGTGTTTCCGGCATTTCACATTGGAACACCTCATTCACCTTCCTTGTCTTCTCTCCGCCCTCCCTTTTAGGTAAGTTAAAGAGCTGCACCTGAGCCAGCCACTGATTGATTGATTGATTGATTGATTGATTGATTGATTGATTGATTGATTGATTGATGCAGCACAACAGTCAAATAGTGGAGTGGAGTAGGGGAACAGCAAACAGCCAATAAAGCAGCCCGCCCGCTCGCCTGCCCGCCACAATGGACCTACCTGTGTACACTAGATGGATGTGATGGAATGTACTGTCGTCCCTACATTTCAAGAAGAAGTAAGAATTGCAGTTGCAACAAAGCCTTGCTTGCCTACAAAGAGAGCAGCAATTTGGATTTGTTACTATGTTACCTAGAAGAATAACAAACTGTGCAAGGATGGAGGTTGTAGGAGCAAGGAGAAGTTGTCTGTAAAGTTGGTGGATGCCTATTTTCCATTTTGCAGTCCCTTGTCTCCCTCTTGTGGCCTCCTGGAGGCAACTAGCTGTGCAAAAAAAAGACAGCCTGGCGGCCGGCTGTTGCAGTGTTGCCCTCTCAGGCAACACTGAGTGACTGACTGAGCCTCACCGTCTTATATAAAGTTCAGACGGAACTTTGCACGTGTCATAGTGGAGCCCTCAGGATTCCAGAGCCAGCTTTCTGACATCATAATGGGGCCTCAGAGATAAAAGCCTGGGCCCAGGCAGTGTTGGTCAGTGCTGCTCAGCAGGCAGCACTGGACTGGACTGGATTACAGCTGATACAAGGTGTGAAGGAACAAGGGGTGGCTGTGGGCATGCACTTGCTGCCGCTGCCAGTGTTTATCTGCATGGCAGCAGGGCATTTGGGCGTTGCCAGGAAGGCGTTTTTATGTAGATTCCTCCTCTTTCAGCACTGCATTGTGGTGCAAGCAAAAGAAGCAAATCCTGTCTGGCTTCCTCTCCGGCCTTTATTCACCTCCCGTGTAGCTGTGAGTGTGTGAGCCTGCAGGGCCCCATGGAATTGCCTAGAAGTAGGCTGAATCGCTGCAAGGGCTGAACAGCAGTATCGGGCAGGCTCGGGCAACGCGCGGCCCGTTCGGGTTATCGCTTCTCGGCCTTTTGGCTAAGATCAAGTGTAGTATCTGTTCTTATCAGTTTAATATCTGATACGTCCCCTATCTGGGGACCATATATTAAATGGATTTTTAGAACAGGGAGATGGAAATAGAGCTTGCTCTGTCCACTCCACGCATTGACCTGGTATTGCAGTATTTCCAGGACCGGTGCACCCTTTCCTTATGTGTTGACTAAAAGCAGATTCCAAAAGTGTTTTTTGTCTTTGCTATTGTTTCTGTCTTTCTGAAGGGATCTCCCCTTTTAATCCCATTATTTCAACACCTGTTGGACAATGCATGAGTGATAATGAGCTCATTGATTAAATGCAATTAATGAATAGATTGCCACCTCTTGTTGTGTGTCGTCTGTGTTTCTGTGTTTCCGGCATTTCACATTGGAACACCTCATTCACCTTCCTTGTCTTCTCTCCGCCCTCCCTTTTAGGTAAGTTAAAGAGCTGCACCTGAGCCAGCCACTGATTGATTGATTGATTGATTGATTGATTGATTGATTGATTGATTGATTGATTGATGCAGCACAACAGTCAAATAGTGGAGTGGAGTAGGGGAACAGCAAACAGCCAATAAAGCAGCCCGCCCGCTCGCCTGCCCGCCACAATGGACCTACCTGTGTACACTAGATGGATGTGATGGAATGTACTATCGTCCCTACATTTCAAGAAGAAGTAAGAATTGCAGTTGCAACAAAGCCTTGCTTGCCTACAAAGAGAGCAGCAATTTGGATTTGTTACTATGTTACCTAGAAGAATAACAAACTGTGCAAGGATGGAGGTTGTAGGAGCAAGGAGAAGTTGTCTGTAAAGTTGGTGGATGCCTATTTTCCATTTTGCAGTCCCTTGTCTCCCTCTTGTGGCCTCCTGGAGGCAACTAGCTGTGCAAAAAAAAGACAGCCTGGCGGCCGGCTGTTGCAGTGTTGCCCTCTCAGGCAACACTGAGTGACTGACTGAGCCTCACCGTCTTATATAAAGTTCAGACGGAACTTTGCACGTGTCATAGTGGAGCCCTCAGGATTCCAGAGCCAGCTTTCTGACATCATAATGGGGCCTCAGAGATAAAAGCCTGGGCCCAGGCAGTGTTGGTCAGTGCTGCTCAGCAGGCAGCACTGGACTGGACTGGATTACAGCTGATACAAGGTGTGAAGGAACAAGGGGTGGCTGTGGGCATGCACTTGCTGCCGCTGCCAGTGTTTATCTGCATGGCAGCAGGGCATTTGGGCGTTGCCAGGAAGGCGTTTTTATGTAGATTCCTCCTCTTTCAGCACTGCATTGTGGTGCAAGCAAAAGAAGCAAATCCTGTCTGGCTTCCTCTCCGGCCTTTATTCACCTCCCGTGTAGCTGTGAGTGTGTGAGCCTGCAGGGCCCCATGGAATTGCCTAGAAGTAGGCTGAATCGCTGCAAGGGCTGAACAGCAGTATCGGGCAGGCTCGGGCAACGCGCGGCCCGTTCGGGTTATCGCTTCTCGGCCTTTTGGCTAAGATCAAGTGTAGTATCTGTTCTTATCAGTTTAATATCTGATACGTCCCCTATCTGGGGACCATATATTAAATGGATTTTTAGAACAGGGAGATGGAAATAGAGCTTGCTCTGTCCACTCCACGCATTGACCTGGTATTGCAGTATTTCCAGGACCGGTGCACCCTTTCCTTATGTGTTGACTAAAAGCAGATTCCAAAAGTGTTTTTTGTCTTTGCTATTGTTTCTGTCTTTCTGAAGGGATCTCCCCTTTTAATCCCATTATTTCAACACCTGTTGGACAATGCATGAGTGATAATGAGCTCATTGATTAAATGCAATTAATGAATAGATTGCCACCTCTTGTTGTGTGTCGTCTGTGTTTCTGTGTTTCCGGCATTTCACATTGGAACACCTCATTCACCTTCCTTGTCTTCTCTCCGCCCTCCCTTTTAGGTAAGTTAAAGAGCTGCACCTGAGCCAGCCACTGATTGATTGATTGATTGATTGATTGATTGATTGATTGATTGATTGATTGATTGATTGCAGCACAACAGTCAAATAGTGGAGTGGAGTAGGGGAACAGCAAACAGCCAATAAAGCAGCCCGCCCGCTCGCCTGCCCGCCACAATGGACCTACCTGTGTACACTAGATGGATGTGATGGAATGTACTGTCGTCCCTACATTTCAAGAAGAAGTAAGAATTGCAGTTGCAACAAAGCCTTGCTTGCCTACAAAGAGAGCAGCAATTTGGATTTGTTACTATGTTACCTAGAAGAATAACAAACTGTGCAAGGATGGAGGTTGTAGGAGCAAGGAGAAGTTGTCTGTAAAGTTGGTGGATGCCTATTTTCCATTTTGCAGTCCCTTGTCTCCCTCTTGTGGCCTCCTGGAGGCAACTAGCTGTGCAAAAAAAAGACAGCCTGGCGGCCGGCTGTTGCAGTGTTGCCCTCTCAGGCAACACTGAGTGACTGACTGAGCCTCACCGTCTTATATAAAGTTCAGACGGAACTTTGCACGTGTCATAGTGGAGCCCTCAGGATTCCAGAGCCAGCTTTCTGACATCATAATGGGGCCTCAGAGATAAAAGCCTGGGCCCAGGCAGTGTTGGTCAGTGCTGCTCAGCAGGCAGCACTGGACTGGACTGGATTACAGCTGATACAAGGTGTGAAGGAACAAGGGGTGGCTGTGGGCATGCACTTGCTGCCGCTGCCAGTGTTTATCTGCATGGCAGCAGGGCATTTGGGCGTTGCCAGGAAGGCGTTTTTATGTAGATTCCTCCTCTTTCAGCACTGCATTGTGGTGCAAGCAAAAGAAGCAAATCCTGTCTGGCTTCCTCTCCGGCCTTTATTCACCTCCCGTGTAGCTGTGAGTGTGTGAGCCTGCAGGGCCCCATGGAAATGCCTAGAAGTAGGCTGAATCGCTGCAAGGGCTGAACAGCAGTATCGGGCAGGCTCGGGCAACGCGCGGCCCGTTCGGGTTATCGCTTCTCGGCCTTTTGGCTAAGATCAAGTGTAGTATCTGTTCTTATCAGTTTAATATCTGATACGTCCCCTATCTGGGGACCATATATTAAATGGATTTTTAGAACAGGGAGATGGAAATAGAGCTTGCTCTGTCCACTCCACGCATTGACCTGGTATTGCAGTATTTCCAGGACCGGTGCACCCTTTCCTTATGTGTTGACTAAAAGCAGATTCCAAAAGTGTTTTTTGTCTTTGCTATTGTTTCTGTCTTTCTGAAGGGATCTCCCCTTTTAATCCCATTATTTCAACACCTGTTGGACAATGCATGAGTGATAATGAGCTCATTGATTAAATGCAATTAATGAATAGATTGCCACCTCTTGTTGTGTGTCGTCTGTGTTTCTGTGTTTCCGGCATTTCACATTGGAACACCTCATTCACCTTCCTTGTCTTCTCTCCGCCCTCCCTTTTAGGTAAGTTAAAGAGCTGCACCTGAGCCAGCCACTGATTGATTGATTGATTGATTGATTGATTGATTGATTGATTGATTGATTGATTGATGCAGCACAACAGTCAAATAGTGGAGTGGAGTAGGGGAACAGCAAACAGCCAATAAAGCAGCCCGCCCGCTCGCCTGCCCGCCACAATGGACCTACCTGTGTACACTAGATGGATGTGATGGAATGTACTGTCGTCCCTACATTTCAAGAAGAAGTAAGAATTGCAGTTGCAACAAAGCCTTGCTTGCCTACAAAGAGAGCAGCAATTTGGATTTGTTACTATGTTACCTAGAAGAATAACAAACTGTGCAAGGATGGAGGTTGTAGGAGCAAGGAGAAGTTGTCTGTAAAGTTGGTGGATGCCTATTTTCCATTTTGCAGTCCCTTGTCTCCCTCTTGTGGCCTCCTGGAGGCAACTAGCTGTGCAAAAAAAAGACAGCCTGGCGGCCGGCTGTTGCAGTGTTGCCCTCTCAGGCAACACTGAGTGACTGACTGAGCCTCACCGTCTTATATAAAGTTCAGACGGAACTTTGCACGTGTCATAGTGGAGCCCTCAGGATTCCAGAGCCAGCTTTCTGACATCATAATGGGGCCTCAGAGATAAAAGCCTGGGCCCAGGCAGTGTTGGTCAGTGCTGCTCAGCAGGCAGCACTGGACTGGACTGGATTACAGCTGATACAAGGTGTGAAGGAACAAGGGGTGGCTGTGGGCATGCACTTGCTGCCGCTGCCAGTGTTTATCTGCATGGCAGCAGGGCATTTGGGCGTTGCCAGGAAGGCGTTTTTATGTAGATTCCTCCTCTTTCAGCACTGCATTGTGGTGCAAGCAAAAGAAGCAAATCCTGTCTGGCTTCCTCTCCGGCCTTTATTCACCTCCCGTGTAGCTGTGAGTGTGTGAGCCTGCAGGGCCCCATGGAATTGCCTAGAAGTAGGCTGAATCGCTGCAAGGGCTGAACAGCAGTATCGGGCAGGCTCGGGCAACGCGCGGCCCGTTCGGGTTATCGCTTCTCGGCCTTTTGGCTAAGATCAAGTGTAGTATCTGTTCTTATCAGTTTAATATCTGATACGTCCCCTATCTGGGGACCATATATTAAATGGATTTTTAGAACAGGGAGATGGAAATAGAGCTTGCTCTGTCCACTCCACGCATTGACCTGGTATTGCAGTATTTCCAGGACCGGTGCACCCTTTCCTTATGTGTTGACTAAAAGCAGATTCCAAAAGTGTTTTTTGTCTTTGCTATTGTTTCTGTCTTTCTGAAGGGATCTCCCCTTTTAATCCCATTATTTCAACACCTGTTGGACAATGCATGAGTGATAATGAGCTCATTGATTAAATGCAATTAATGAATAGGTTTCTGTGTTTCCGGCATTTCACATTGGAACACCTCATTCACCTTCCTTGTCTTCTCTCCGCCCTCCCTTTTAGGTAAGTTAAAGAGCTGCACCTGAGCCAGCCACTGATTGATTGATTGATTGATTGATTGATTGATTGATTGATTGATTGATTGATTGATTGATTGATTGATGCAGCACAACAGTCAAATAGTGGAGTGGAGTAGGGGAACAGCAAACAGCCAATAAAGCAGCCCGCCCGCTCGCCTGCCCGCCACAATGGACCTACCTGTGTACACTAGATGGATGTGATGGAATGTACTGTCGTCCCTACATTTCAAGAAGAAGTAAGAATTGCAGTTGCAACAAAGCCTTGCTTGCCTACAAAGAGAGCAGCAATTTGGATTTGTTACTATGTTACCTAGAAGAATAACAAACTGTGCAAGGATGGAGGTTGTAGGAGCAAGGAGAAGTTGTCTGTAAAGTTGGTGGATGCCTATTTTCCATTTTGCAGTCCCTTGTCTCCCTCTTGTGGCCTCCTGGAGGCAACTAGCTGTGCAAAAAAAAGACAGCCTGGCGGCCGGCTGTTGCAGTGTTGCCCTCTCAGGCAACACTGAGTGACTGACTGAGCCTCACCGTCTTATATAAAGTTCAGACGGAACTTTGCACGTGTCATAGTGGAGCCCTCACGATTCCAGAGCCAGCTTTCTGACATCATAATGGGGCCTCAGAGATAAAAGCCTGGGCCCAGGCAGTGTTGGTCAGTGCTGCTCAGCAGGCAGCACTGGACTGGACTGGATTACAGCTGATACAAGGTGTGAAGGAACAAGGGGTGGCTGTGGGCATGCACTTGCTGCCGCTGCCAGTGTTTATCTGCATGGCAGCAGGGCATTTGGGCGTTGCCAGGAAGGCGTTTTTATGTAGATTCCTCCTCTTTCAGCACTGCATTGTGGTGCAAGCAAAAGAAGCAAATCCTGTCTGGCTTCCTCTCCGGCCTTTATTCACCTCCCGTGTAGCTGTGAGTGTGTGAGCCTGCAGGGCCCCATGGAATTGCCTAGAAGTAGGCTGAATCGCTGCAAGGGCTGAACAGCAGTATCGGGCAGGCTCGGGCAACGCGCGGCCCGTTCGGGTTATCGCTTCTCGGCCTTTTGGCTAAGATCAAGTGTAGTATCTGTTCTTATCAGTTTAATATCTGATACGTCCCCTATCTGGGGACCATATATTAAATGGATTTTTAGAACAGGGAGATGGAAATAGAGCTTGCTCTGTCCACTCCACGCATTGACCTGGTATTGCAGTATTTCCAGGACCGGTGCACCCTTTCCTTATGTGTTGACTAAAAGCAGATTCCAAAAGTGTTTTTTGTCTTTGCTATTGTTTCTGTCTTTCTGAAGGGATCTCCCCTTTTAATCCCATTATTTCAACACCTGTTGGACAATGCATGAGTGATAATGAGCTCATTGATTAAATGCAATTAATGAATAGATTGCCACCTCTTGTTGTGTGTCGTCTCTGTTTCTGTGTTTCCGGCATTTCACATTGGAACACCTCATTCACCTTCCTTGTCTTCTCTCCGCCCTCCCTTTTAGGTAAGTTAAAGAGCTGCACCTGAGCCAGCCACTGATTGATTGATTGATTGATTGATTGATTGATTGATTGATTGATTGATTGATTGATTGATTGATTGATTGATGCAGCACAACAGTCAAATAGTGGAGTGGAGTAGGGGAACAGCAAACAGCCAATAAAGCAGCCCGCCCGCTCGCCTGCCCGCCACAATGGACCTACCTGTGTACACTAGATGGATGTGATGGAATGTACTGTCGTCCCTACATTTCAAGAAGAAGTAAGAATTGCAGTTGCAACAAAGCCTTGCTTGCCTACAAAGAGAGCAGCAATTTGGATTTGTTACTATGTTACCTAGAAGAATAACAAACTGTGCAAGGATGGAGGTTGTAGGAGCAAGGAGAAGTTGTCTGTAAAGTTGGTGGATGCCTATTTTCCATTTTGCAGTCCCTTGTCTCCCTCTTGTGGCCTCCTGGAGGCAACTAGCTGTGCAAAAAAAAGACAGCCTGGCGGCCGGCTGTTGCAGTGTTGCCCTCTCAGGCAACACTGAGTGACTGACTGAGCCTCACCGTCTTATATAAAGTTCAGACGGAACTTTGCACGTGTCATAGTGGAGCCCTCAGGATTCCAGAGCCAGCTTTCTGACATCATAATGGGGCCTCAGAGATAAAAGCCTGGGCCCAGGCAGTGTTGGTCAGTGCTGCTCAGCAGGCAGCACTGGACTGGACTGGATTACAGCTGATACAAGGTGTGAAGGAACAAGGGGTGGCTGTGGGCATGCACTTGCTGCCGCTGCCAGTGTTTATCTGCATGGCAGCAGGGCATTTGGGCGTTGCCAGGAAGGCGTTTTTATGTAGATTCCTCCTCTTTCAGCACTGCATTGTGGTGCAAGCAAAAGAAGCAAATCC
Organism: Rhinoderma darwinii; assembly: GCF_050947455.1. Classification (NCBI taxonomy): domain Eukaryota; kingdom Metazoa; phylum Chordata; class Amphibia; order Anura; family Rhinodermatidae; genus Rhinoderma; species Rhinoderma darwinii. The sequence goes on from NW_027461819.1 coordinate 314,277, forward strand.
TGTCTGGCTTCCTCTCCGGCCTTTATTCACCTCCCGTGTAGCTGTGAGTGTGTGAGCCTGCAGGGCCCCATGGAATTGCCTAGAAGTAGGCTGAATCGCTGCAAGGGCTGAACAGCAGTATCGGGCAGGCTCGGGCAACGCGCGGCCCGTTCGGGTTATCGCTTCTCGGCCTTTTGGCTAAGATCAAGTGTAGTATCTGTTCTTATCAGTTTAATATCTGATACGTCCCCTATCTGGGGACCATATATTAAATGGATTTTTAGAACAGGGAGATGGAAATAGAGCTTGCTCTGTCCACTCCACGCATTGACCTGGTATTGCAGTATTTCCAGGACCGGTGCACCCTTTCCTTATGTGTTGACTAAAAGCAGATTCCAAAAGTGTTTTTTGTCTTTGCTATTGTTTCTGTCTTTCTGAAGGGATCTCCCCTTTTAATCCCATTATTTCAACACCTGTTGGACAATGCATGAGTGATAATGAGCTCATTGATTAAATGCAATTAATGAATAGATTGCCACCTCTTGTTGTGTGTCGTCTGTGTTTCTGTGTTTCCGGCATTTCACATTGGAACACCTCATTCACCTTCCTTGTCTTCTCTCCGCAGTTAAAGAGCTGCACCTGAGCCAGCCACTGATTGATTGATTGATTGATTGATTGATTGATTGATTGATTGATTGATTGATTGCAGCACAACAGTCAAATAGTGGAGTGGAGTAGGGGAACAGCAAACAGCCAATAAAGCAGCCCGCCCGCTCGCCTGCCCGCCACAATGGACCTACCTGTGTACACTAGATGGATGTGATGGAATGTACTGTCGTCCCTACATTTCAAGAAGAAGTAAGAATTGCAGTTGCAACAAAGCCTTGCTTGCCTACAAAGAGAGCAGCAATTTGGATTTGTTACTATGTTACCTAGAAGAATAACAAACTGTGCAAGGATGGAGGTTGTAGGAGCAAGGAGAAGTTGTCTGTAAAGTTGGTGGATGCCTATTTTCCATTTTGCAGTCCCTTGTCTCCCTCTTGTGGCCTCCTGGAGGCAACTAGCTGTGCAAAAAAAAGACAGCCTGGCGGCCGGCTGTTGCAGTGTTGCCCTCTCAGGCAACACTGAGTGACTGACTGAGCCTCACCGTCTTATATAAAGTTCAGACGGAACTTTGCACGTGTCATAGTGGAGCCCTCAGGATTCCAGAGCCAGCTTTCTGACATCATAATGGGGCCTCAGAGATAAAAGCCTGGGCCCAGGCAGTGTTGGTCAGTGCTGCTCAGCAGGCAGCACTGGACTGGACTGGATTACAGCTGATACAAGGTGTGAAGGAACAAGGGGTGGCTGTGGGCATGCACTTGCTGCCGCTGCCAGTGTTTATCTGCATGGCAGCAGGGCATTTGGGCGTTGCCAGGAAGGCGTTTTTATGTAGATTCCTCCTCTTTCAGCACTGCATTGTGGTGCAAGCAAAAGAAGCAAATCCTGTCTGGCTTCCTCTCCGGCCTTTATTCACCTCCCGTGTAGCTGTGAGTGTGTGAGCCTGCAGGGCCCCATGGAATTGCCTAGAAGTAGGCTGAATCGCTGCAAGGGCTGAACAGCAGTATCGGGCAGGCTCGGGCAACGCGCGGCCCGTTCGGGTTATCGCTTCTCGGCCTTTTGGCTAAGATCAAGTGTAGTATCTGTTCTTATCAGTTTAATATCTGATACGTCCCCTATCTGGGGACCATATATTAAATGGATTTTTAGAACAGGGAGATGGAAATAGAGCTTGCTCTGTCCACTCCACGCATTGACCTGGTATTGCAGTATTTCCAGGACCGGTGCACCCTTTCCTTATGTGTTGACTAAAAGCAGATTCCAAAAGTGTTTTTTGTCTTTGCTATTGTTTCTGTCTTTCTGAAGGGATCTCCCCTTTTAATCCCATTATTTCAACACCTGTTGGACAATGCATGAGTGATAATGAGCTCATTGATTAAATGCAATTAATGAATAGATTGCCACCTCTTGTTGTGTGTCGTCTGTGTTTCTGTGTTTCCGGCATTTCACATTGGAACACCTCATTCACCTTCCTTGTCTTCTCTCCGCCCTCCCTTTTAGGTAAGTTAAAGAGCTGCACCTGAGCCAGCCACTGATTGATTGATTGATTGATTGATTGATTGATTGATTGATTGATTGATGCAGCACAACAGTCAAATAGTGGAGTGGAGTAGGGGAACAGCAAACAGCCAATAAAGCAGCCCGCCCGCTCCGCTCGCCTGCCCGCCACAATGGACCTACCTGTGTACACTAGATGGATGTGATGGAATGTACTGTCGTCCCTACATTTCAAGAAGAAGTAAGAATTGCAGTTGCAACAAAGCCTTGCTTGCCTACAAAGAGAGCAGCAATTTGGATTTGTTACTATGTTACCTAGAAGAATAACAAACTGTGCAAGGATGGAGGTTGTAGGAGCAAGGAGAAGTTGTCTGTAAAGTTGGTGGATGCCTATTTTCCATTTTGCAGTCCCTTGTCTCCCTCTTGTGGCCTCCTGGAGGCAACTAGCTGTGCAAAAAAAAGACAGCCTGGCGGCCGGCTGTTGCAGTGTTGCCCTCTCAGGCAACACTGAGTGACTGACTGAGCCTCACCGTCTTATATAAAGTTCAGACGGAACTTTGCACGTGTCATAGTGGAGCCCTCAGGATTCCAGAGCCAGCTTTCTGACATCATAATGGGGCCTCAGAGATAAAAGCCTGGGCCCAGGCAGTGTTGGTCAGTGCTGCTCAGCAGGCAGCACTGGACTGGACTGGATTACAGCTGATACAAGGTGTGAAGGAACAAGGGGTGGCTGTGGGCATGCACTTGCTGCCGCTGCCAGTGTTTATCTGCATGGCAGCAGGGCATTTGGGCGTTGCCAGGAAGGCGTTTTTATGTAGATTCCTCCTCTTTCAGCACTGCATTGTGGTGCAAGCAAAAGAAGCAAATCCTGTCTGGCTTCCTCTCCGGCCTTTATTCACCTCCCGTGTAGCTGTGAGTGTGTGAGCCTGCAGGGCCCCATGGAATTGCCTAGAAGTAGGCTGAATCGCTGCAAGGGCTGAACAGCAGTATCGGGCAGGCTCGGGCAACGCGCGGCCCGTTCGGGTTATCGCTTCTCGGCCTTTTGGCTAAGATCAAGTGTAGTATCTGTTCTTATCAGTTTAATATCTGATACGTCCCCTATCTGGGGACCATATATTAAATGGATTTTTAGAACAGGGAGATGGAAATAGAGCTTGCTCTGTCCACTCCACGCATTGACCTGGTATTGCAGTATTTCCAGGACCGGTGCACCCTTTCCTTATGTGTTGACTAAAAGCAGATTCCAAAAGTGTTTTTTGTCTTTGCTATTGTTTCTGTCTTTCTGAAGGGATCTCCCCTTTTAATCCCATTATTTCAACACCTGTTGGACAATGCATGAGTGATAATGAGCTCATTGATTAAATGCAATTAATGAATAGATTGCCACCTCTTGTTGTGTGTCGTCTGTGTTTCTGTGTTTCCGGCATTTCACATTGGAACACCTCATTCACCTTCCTTGTCTTCTCTCCGCCCTCCCTTTTAGGTAAGTTAAAGAGCTGCACCTGAGCCAGCCACTGATTGATTGATTGATTGATTGATTGATTGATTGATTGATTGATTGATTGATGCAGCACAACAGTCAAATAGTGGAGTGGAGTAGGGGAACAGCAGTCAAATAGTGGAGTGGAGTAGGGGAACAGCAAACAGCCAATAAAGCAGCCCGCCCGCTCGCCTGCCCGCCACAATGGACTTACCTGTGTACACTAGATGGATGTGATGGAATGTACTGTCGTCCCTACATTTCAAGAAGAAGTAAGAATTGCAGTTGCAACAAAGCCTTGCTTGCCTACAAAGAGAGCAGCAATTTGGATTTGTTACTATGTTACCTAGAAGAATAACAAACTGTGCAAGGATGGAGGTTGTAGGAGCAAGGAGAAGTTGTCTGTAAAGTTGGTGGATGCCTATTTTCCATTTTGCAGTCCCTTGTCTCCCTCTTGTGGCCTCCTGGAGGCAACTAGCTGTGCAAAAAAAAGACAGCCTGGCGGCCGGCTGTTGCAGTGTTGCCCTCTCAGGCAACACTGAGTGACTGACTGAGCCTCACCGTCTTATATAAAGTTCAGACGGAACTTTGCACGTGTCATAGTGGAGCCCTCAGGATTCCAGAGCCAGCTTTCTGACATCATAATGGGGCCTCAGAGATAAAAGCCTGGGCCCAGGCAGTGTTGGTCAGTGCTGCTCAGCAGGCAGCACTGGACTGGACTGGATTACAGCTGATACAAGGTGTGAAGGAACAAGGGGTGGCTGTGGGCATGCACTTGCTGCCGCTGCCAGTGTTTATCTGCATGGCAGCAGGGCATTTGGGCGTTGCCAGGAAGGCGTTTTTATGTAGATTCCTCCTCTTTCAGCACTGCATTGTGGTGCAAGCAAAAGAAGCAAATCCTGTCTGGCTTCCTCTCCGGCCTTTATTCACCTCCCGTGTAGCTGTGAGTGTGTGAGCCTGCAGGGCCCCATGGAATTGCCTAGAAGTAGGCTGAATCGCTGCAAGGGCTGAACAGCAGTATCGGGCAGGCTCGGGCAACGCGCGGCCCGTTCGGGTTATCGCTTCTCGGCCTTTTGGCTAAGATCAAGTGTAGTATCTGTTCTTATCAGTTTAATATCTGATACGTCCCCTATCTGGGGACCATATATTAAATGGATTTTTAGAACAGGGAGATGGAAATAGAGCTTGCTCTGTCCACTCCACGCATTGACCTGGTATTGCAGTATTTCCAGGACCGGTGCACCCTTTCCTTATGTGTTGACTAAAAGCAGATTCCAAAAGTGTTTTTTGTCTTTGCTATTGTTTCTGTCTTTCTGAAGGGATCTCCCCTTTTAATCCCATTATTTCAACACCTGTTGGACAATGCATGAGTGATAATGAGCTCATTGATTAAATGCAATTAATGAATAGATTGCCACCTCTTGTTGTGTGTCGTCTGTGTTTCTGTGTTTCCGGCATTTCACATTGGAACACCTCATTCACCTTCCTTGTCTTCTCTCCGCCCTCCCTTTTAGGTAAGTTAAAGAGCTGCACCTGAGCCAGCCACTGATTGATTGATTGATTGATTGATTGATTGATTGATTGATTGATTGATTGATTGATGCAGCACAACAGTCAAATAGTGGAGTGGAGTAGGGGAACAGCAAACAGCCAATAAAGCAGCCCGCCCGCTCGCCTGCCCGCCACAATGGACCTACCTGTGTACACTAGATGGATGTGATGGAATGTACTGTCGTCCCTACATTTCAAGAAGAAGTAAGAATTGCAGTTGCAACAAAGCCTTGCTTGCCTACAAAGAGAGCAGCAATTTGGATTTGTTACTATGTTACCTAGAAGAATAACAAACTGTGCAAGGATGGAGGTTGTAGGAGCAAGGAGAAGTTGTCTGTAAAGTTGGTGGATGCCTATTTTCCATTTTGCAGTCCCTTGTCTCCCTCTTGTGGCCTCCTGGAGGCAACTAGCTGTGCAAAAAAAAGACAGCCTGGCGGCCGGCTGTTGCAGTGTTGCCCTCTCAGGCAACACTGAGTGACTGACTGAGCCTCACCGTCTTATATAAAGTTCAGACGGAACTTTGCACGTGTCATAGTGGAGCCCTCAGGATTCCAGAGCCAGCTTTCTGACATCATAATGGGGCCTCAGAGATAAAAGCCTGGGCCCAGGCAGTGTTGGTCAGTGCTGCTCAGCAGGCAGCACTGGACTGGACTGGATTACAGCTGATACAAGGTGTGAAGGAACAAGGGGTGGCTGTGGGCATGCACTTGCTGCCGCTGCCAGTGTTTATCTGCATGGCAGCAGGGCATTTGGGCGTTGCCAGGAAGGCGTTTTTATGTAGATTCCTCCTCTTTCAGCACTGCATTGTGGTGCAAGCAAAAGAAGCAAATCCTGTCTGGCTTCCTCTCCGGCCTTTATTCACCTCCCGTGTAGCTGTGAGTGTGTGAGCCTGCAGGGCCCCATGGAATTGCCTAGAAGTAGGCTGAATCGCTGCAAGGGCTGAACAGCAGTATCGGGCAGGCTCGGGCAACGCGCGGCCCGTTCGGGTTATCGCTTCTCGGCCTTTTGGCTAAGATCAAGTGTAGTATCTGTTCTTATCAGTTTAATATCTGATACGTCCCCTATCTGGGGACCATATATTAAATGGATTTTTAGAACAGGGAGATGGAAATAGAGCTTGCTCTGTCCACTCCACGCATTGACCTGGTATTGCAGTATTTCCAGGACCGGTGCACCCTTTCCTTATGTGTTGACTAAAAGCAGATTCCAAAAGTGTTTTTTGTCTTTGCTATTGTTTCTGTCTTTCTGAAGGGATCTCCCCTTTTAATCCCATTATTTCAACACCTGTTGGACAATGCATGAGTGATAATGAGCTCATTGATTAAATGCAATTAATGAATAGATTGCCACCTCTTGTTGTGTGTCGTCTGTGTTTCTGTGTTTCCGGCATTTCACATTGGAACACCTCATTCACCTTCCTTGTCTTCTCTCCGCCCTCCCTTTTAGGTAAGTTAAAGAGCTGCACCTGAGCCAGCCACTGATTGATTGATTGATTGATTGATTGATTGATTGATTGATTGATTGATTGATTGATTGATTGATGCAGCACAACAGTCAAATAGTGGAGTGGAGTAGGGGAACAGCAAACAGCCAATAAAGCAGCCCGCCCGCTCGCCTGCCCGCCACAATGGACCTACCTGTGTACACTAGATGGATGTGATGGAATGTACTGTCGTCCCTACATTTCAAGAAGAAGTAAGAATTGCAGTTGCAACAAAGCCTTGCTTGCCTACAAAGAGAGCAGCAATTTGGATTTGTTACTATGTTACCTAGAAGAATAACAAACTGTGCAAGGATGGAGGTTGTAGGAGCAAGGAGAAGTTGTCTGTAAAGTTGGTGGATGCCTATTTTCCATTTTGCAGTCCCTTGTCTCCCTCTTGTGGCCTCCTGGAGGCAACTAGCTGTGCAAAAAAAAGACAGCCTGGCGGCCGGCTGTTGCAGTGTTGCCCTCTCAGGCAACACTGAGTGACTGACTGAGCCTCACCGTCTTATATAAAGTTCAGACGGAACTTTGCACGTGTCATAGTGGAGCCCTCAGGATTCCAGAGCCAGCTTTCTGACATCATAATGGGGCCTCAGAGATAAAAGCCTGGGCCCAGGCAGTGTTGGTCAGTGCTGCTCAGCAGGCAGCACTGGACTGGACTGGATTACAGCTGATACAAGGTGTGAAGGAACAAGGGGTGGCTGTGGGCATGCACTTGCTGCCGCTGCCAGTGTTTATCTGCATGGCAGCAGGGCATTTGGGCGTTGCCAGGAAGGCGTTTTTATGTAGATTCCTCCTCTTTCAGCACTGCATTGTGGTGCAAGCAAAAGAAGCAAATCCTGTCTGGCTTCCTCTCCGGCCTTTATTCACCTCCCGTGTAGCTGTGAGTGTGTGAGCCTGCAGGGCCCCATGGAATTGCCTAGAAGTAGGCTGAATCGCTGCAAGGGCTGAACAGCAGTATCGGGCAGGCTCGGGCAACGCGCGGCCCGTTCGGGTTATCGCTTCTCGGCCTTTTGGCTAAGATCAAGTGTAGTATCTGTTCTTATCAGTTTAATATCTGATACGTCCCCTATCTGGGGACCATATATTAAATGGATTTTTAGAACAGGGAGATGGAAATAGAGCTTGCTCTGTCCACTCCACGCATTGACCGGTGCACCCTTTCCTTATGTGTTGACTAAAAGCAGATTCCAAAAGTGTTTTTTGTCTTTGCTATTGTTTCTGTCTTTCTGAAGGGATCTCCCCTTTTAATCCCATTATTTCAACACCTGTTGGACAATGCATGAGTGATAATGAGCTCATTGATTAAATGCAATTAATGAATAGATTGCCACCTCTTGTTGTGTGTCGTCTGTGTTTCTGTGTTTCCGGCATTTCACATTGGAACACCTCATTCACCTTCCTTGTCTTCTCTCCGCCCTCCCTTTTAGGTAAGTTAAAGAGCTGCACCTGAGCCAGCCACTGATTGATTGATTGATTGATTGATTGATTGATTGATTGATTGATTGATTGATTGATTGATTGATTGATGCAGCACAACAGTCAAATAGTGGAGTGGAGTAGGGGAACAGCAAACAGCCAATAAAGCAGCCCGCCCGCTCGCCTGCCCGCCACAATGGACCTACCTGTGTACACTAGATGGATGTGATGGAATGTACTGTCGTCCCTACATTTCAAGAAGAAGTAAGAATTGCAGTTGCAACAAAGCCTTGCTTGCCTACAAAGAGAGCAGCAATTTGGATTTGTTACTATGTTACCTAGAAGAATAACAAACTGTGCAAGGATGGAGGTTGTAGGAGCAAGGAGAAGTTGTCTGTAAAGTTGGTGGATGCCTATTTTCCATTTTGCAGTCCCTTGTCTCCCTCTTGTGGCCTCCTGGAGGCAACTAGCTGTGCAAAAAAAAGACAGCCTGGCGGCCGGCTGTTGCAGTGTTGCCCTCTCAGGCAACACTGAGTGACTGACTGAGCCTCACCGTCTTATATAAAGTTCAGACGGAACTTTGCACGTGTCATAGTGGAGCCCTCAGGATTCCAGAGCCAGCTTTCTGACATTATAATGGGGCCTCAGAGATAAAAGCCTGGGCCCAGGCAGTGTTGGTCAGTGCTGCTCAGCAGGCAGCACTGGACTGGACTGGATTACAGCTGATACAAGGTGTGAAGGAACAAGGGGTGGCTGTGGGCATGCACTTGCTGCCGCTGCCAGTGTTTATCTGCATGGCAGCAGGGCATTTGGGCGTTGCCAGGAAGGCGTTTTTATGTAGATTCCTCCTCTTTCAGCACTGCATTGTGGTGCAAGCAAAAGAAGCAAATCCTGTCTGGCTTCCTCTCCGGCCTTTATTCACCTCCCGTGTAGCTGTGAGTGTGTGAGCCTGCAGGGCCCCATGGAATTGCCTAGAAGTAGGCTGAATCGCTGCAAGGGCTGAACAGCAGTATCGGGCAGGCTCGGGCAACGCGCGGCCCGTTCGGGTTATCGCTTCTCGGCCTTTTGGCTAAGATCAAGTGTAGTATCTGTTCTTATCAGTTTAATATCTGATACGTCCCCTATCTGGGGACCATATATTAAATGGATTTTTAGAACAGGGAGATGGAAATAGAGCTTGCTCTGTCCACTCCACGCATTGACCTGGTATTGCAGTATTTCCAGGACCGGTGCAAGTGTTTTTTGTCTTTGCTATTGTTTCTGTCTTTCTGAAGGGATCTCCCCTTTTAATCCCATTATTTCAACACCTGTTGGACAATGCATGAGTGATAATGAGCTCATTGATTAAATGCAATTAATGAATAGATTGCCACCTCTTGTTGTGTGTCGTCTGTGTTTCTGTGTTTCCGGCATTTCACATTGGAACACCTCATTCACCTTCCTTGTCTTCTCTCCGCCCTCCCTTTTAGGTAAGTTAAAGAGCTGCACCTGAGCCAGCCACTGATTGATTGATTGATTGATTGATTGATTGATTGATTGATTGATGCAGCACAACAGTCAAATAGTGGAGTGGAGTAGGGGAACAGCAAACAGCCAATAAAGCAGCCCGCCCGCTCGCCTGCCCGCCACAATGGACCTACCTGTGTACACTAGATGGATGTGATGGAATGTACTGTCGTCCCTACATTTCAAGAAGAAGTAAGAATTGCAGTTGCAACAAAGCCTTGCTTGCCTACAAAGAGAGCAGCAATTTGGATTTGTTACTATGTTACCTAGAAGAATAACAAACTGTGCAAGGATGGAGGTTGTAGGAGCAAGGAGAAGTTGTCTGTAAAGTTGGTGGATGCCTATTTTCCATTTTGCAGTCCCTTGTCTCCCTCTTGTGGCCTCCTGGAGGCAACTAGCTGTGCAAAAAAAAGACAGCCTGGCGGCCGGCTGTTGCAGTGTTGCCCTCTCAGGCAACACTGAGTGACTGACTGAGCCTCACTATAAAGTTCAGACGGAACTTTGCACGTGTCATAGTGGAGCCCTCAGGATTCCAGAGCCAGCTTTCTGACATCATAATGGGGCCTCAGAGATAAAAGCCTGGGCCCAGGCAGTGTTGGTCAGTGCTGCTCAGCAGGCAGCACTGGACTGGACTGGATTACAGCTGATACAAGGTGTGAAGGAACAAGGGGTGGCTGTGGGCATGCACTTGCTGCCGCTGCCAGTGTTTATCTGCATGGCAGCAGGGCATTTGGGCGTTGCCAGGAAGGCGTTTTTATGTAGATTCCTCCTCTTTCAGCACTGCATTGTGGTGCAAGCAAAAGAAGCAAATCCTGTCTGGCTTCCTCTCCGGCCTTTATTCACCTCCCGTGTAGCTGTGAGTGTGTGAGCCTGCAGGGCCCCATGGAATTGCCTAGAAGTAGGCTGAATCGCTGCAAGGGCTGAACAGCAGTATCGGGCAGGCTCGGGCAACGCGCGGCCCGTTCGGGTTATCGCTTCTCGGCCTTTTGGCTAAGATCAAGTGTAGTATCTGTTCTTATCAGTTTAATATCTGATACGTCCCCTATCTGGGGACCATATATTAAATGGATTTTTAGAACAGGGAGATGGAAATAGAGCTTGCTCTGTCCACTCCACGCATTGACCTGGTATTGCAGTATTTCCAGGACCGGTGCACCCTTTCCTTATGTGTTGACTAAAAGCAGATTCCAAAAGTGTTTTTTGTCTTTGCTATTGTTTCTGTCTTTCTGAAGGGATCTCCCCTTTTAATCCCATTATTTCAACACCTGTTGGACAATGCATGAGTGATAATGAGCTCATTGATTAAATGCAATTAATGAATAGATTGCCACCTCTTGTTGTGTGTCGTCTGTGTTTCTGTGTTTCCGGCATTTCACATTGGAACACCTCATTCACCTTCCTTGTCTTCTCTCCGCCCTCCCTTTTAGGTAAGTTAAAGAGCTGCACCTGAGCCAGCCACTGATTGATTGATTGATTGATTGATTGATTGATTGATTGATTGATTGATTGATTGATTGCAGCACAACAGTCAAATAGTGGAGTGGAGTAGGGGAACAGCAAACAGCCAATAAAGCAGCCCGCCCGCTCGCCTGCCCGCCACAATGGACCTACCTGTGTACACTAGATGGATGTGATGGAATGTACTGTCGTCCCTACATTTCAAGAAGAAGTAAGAATTGCAGTTGCAACAAAGCCTTGCTTGCCTACAAAGAGAGCAGCAATTTGGATTTGTTACTATGTTACCTAGAAGAATAACAAACTGTGCAAGGATGGAGGTTGTAGGAGCAAGGAGAAGTTGTCTGTAAAGTTGGTGGATGCCTATTTTCCATTTTGCAGTCCCTTGTCTCCCTCTTGTGGCCTCCTGGAGGCAACTAGCTGTGCAAAAAAAAGACAGCCTGGCGGCCGGCTGTTGCAGTGTTGCCCTCTCAGGCAACACTGAGTGACTGACTGAGCCTCACCGTCTTATATAAAGTTCAGACGGAACTTTGCACGTGTCATAGTGGAGCCCTCAGGATTCCAGAGCCAGCTTTCTGACATCATAATGGGGCCTCAGAGATAAAAGCCTGGGCCCAGGCAGTGTTGGTCAGTGCTGCTCAGCAGGCAGCACTGGACTGGACTGGATTACAGCTGATACAAGGTGTGAAGGAACAAGGGGTGGCTGTGGGCATGCACTTGCTGCCGCTGCCAGTGTTTATCTGCATGGCAGCAGGGCATTTGGGCGTTGCCAGGAAGGCGTTTTTATGTAGATTCCTCCTCTTTCAGCACTGCATTGTGGTGCAAGCAAAAGAAGCAAATCCTGTCTGGCTTCCTCTCCGGCCTTTATTCACCTCCCGTGTAGCTGTGAGTGTGTGAGCCTGCAGGGCCCCATGGAATTGCCTAGAAGTAGGCTGAATCGCTGCAAGGGCTGAACAGCAGTATCGGGCAGGCTCGGGCAACGCGCGGCCCGTTCGGGTTATCGCTTCTCGGCCTTTTGGCTAAGATCAAGTGTAGTATCTGTTCTTATCAGTTTAATATCTGATACGTCCCCTATCTGGGGACCATATATTAAATGGATTTTTAGAACAGGGAGATGGAAATAGAGCTTGCTCTGTCCACTCCACGCATTGACCTGGTATTGCAGTATTTCCAGGACCGGTGCACCCTTTCCTTATGTGTTGACTAAAAGCAGATTCCAAAAGTGTTTTTTGTCTTTGCTATTGTTTCTGTCTTTCTGAAGGGATCTCCCCTTTTAATCCCATTATTTCAACACCTGTTGGACAATGCATGAGTGATAATGAGCTCATTGATTAAATGCAATTAATGAATAGATTGCCACCTCTTGTTGTGTGTCGTCTGTGTTTCTGTGTTTCCGGCATTTCACATTGGAACACCTCATTCACCTTCCTTGTCTTCTCTCCGCCCTCCCTTTTAGGTAAGTTAAAGAGCTGCACCTGAGCCAGCCACTGATTGATTGATTGATTGATTGATTGATTGATTGATTGATTGATTGATGCAGCACAACAGTCAAATAGTGGAGTGGAGTAGGGGAACAGCAAACAGCCAATAAAGCAGCCCGCCCGCTCGCCTGCCCGCCACAATGGACCTACCTGTGTACACTAGATGGATGTGATGGAATGTACTGTCGTCCCTACATTTCAAGAAGAAGTAAGAATTGCAGTTGCAACAAAGCCTTGCTTGCCTACAAAGAGAGCAGCAATTTGGATTTGTTACTATGTTACCTAGAAGAATAACAAACTGTGCAAGGATGGAGGTTGTAGGAGCAAGGAGAAGTTGTCTGTAAAGTTGGTGGATGCCTATTTTCCATTTTGCAGTCCCTTGTCTCCCTCTTGTGGCCTCCTGGAGGCAACTAGCTGTGCAAAAAAAAGACAGCCTGGCGGCCGGCTGTTGCAGTGTTGCCCTCTCAGGCAACACTGAGTGACTGACTGAGCCTCACCGTCTTATATAAAGTTCAGACGGAACTTTGCACGTGTCATAGTGGAGCCCTCAGGATTCCAGAGCCAGCTTTCTGACATCATAATGGGGCCTCAGAGATAAAAGCCTGGGCCCAGGCAGTGTTGGTCAGTGCTGCTCAGCAGGCAGCACTGGACTGGACTGGATTACAGCTGATACAAGGTGTGAAGGAACAAGGGGTGGCTGTGGGCATGCACTTGCTGCCGCTGCCAGTGTTTATCTGCATGGCAGCAGGGCATTTGGGCGTTGCCAGGAAGGCGTTTTTATGTAGATTCCTCCTCTTTCAGCACTGCATTGTGGTGCAAGCAAAAGAAGCAAATCCTGTCTGGCTTCCTCTCCGGCCTTTATTCACCTCCCGTGTAGCTGTGAGTGTGTGAGCCTGCAGGGCCCCATGGAATTGCCTAGAAGTAGGCTGAATCGCTGCAAGGGCTGAACAGCAGTATCGGGCAGGCTCGGGCAACGCGCGGCCCGTTCGGGTTATCGCTTCTCGGCCTTTTGGCTAAGATCAAGTGTAGTATCTGTTCTTATCAGTTTAATATCTGATACGTCCCCTATCTGGGGACCATATATTAAATGGATTTTTAGAACAGGGAGATGGAAATAGAGCTTGCTCTGTCCACTCCACGCATTGACCTGGTATTGCAGTATTTCCAGGACCGGTGCACCCTTTCCTTATGTGTTGACTAAAAGCAGATTCCAAAAGTGTTTTTTGTCTTTGCTATTGTTTCTGTCTTTCTGAAGGGATCTCCCCTTTTAATCCCATTATTTCAACACCTGTTGGACAATGCATGAGTGATAATGAGCTCATTGATTAAATGCAATTAATGAATAGATTGCCACCTCTTGTTGTGTGTCGTCTGTGTTTCTGTGTTTCCGGCATTTCACATTGGAACACCTCATTCACCTTCCTTGTCTTCTCTCCGCCCTCCCTTTTAGGTAAGTTAAAGAGCTGCACCTGAGCCAGCCACTGATTGATTGATTGATTGATTGATTGATTGATTGATTGATTGATTGATGCAGCACAACAGTCAAATAGTGGAGTGGAGTAGGGGAACAGCAAACAGCCAATAAAGCAGCCCGCCCGCTCGCCTGCCCGCCACAATGGACCTACCTGTGTACACTAGATGGATGTGATGGAATGTACTGTCGTCCCTACATTTCAAGAAGAAGTAAGAATTGCAGTTGCAACAAAGCCTTGCTTGCCTACAAAGAGAGCAGCAATTTGGATTTGTTACTATGTTACCTAGAAGAATAACAAACTGTGCAAGGATGGAGGTTGTAGGAGCAAGGAGAAGTTGGCTGTAAAGTTGGTGGATGCCTATTTTCCATTTTGCAGTCCCTTGTCTCCCTCTTGTGGCCTCCTGGAGGCAACTAGCTGTGCAAAAAAAAGACAGCCTGGCGGCCGGCTGTTGCAGTGTTGCCCTCTCAGGCAACACTGAGTGACTGACTGAGCCTCACCGTCTTATATAAAGTTCAGACGGAACTTTGCACGTGTCATAGTGGAGCCCTCAGGATTCCAGAGCCAGCTTTCTGACATCATAATGGGGCCTCAGAGATAAAAGCCTGGGCCCAGGCAGTGTTGGTCAGTGCTGCTCAGCAGGCAGCACTGGACTGGACTGGATTACAGCTGATACAAGGTGTGAAGGAACAAGGGGTGGCTGTGGGCATGCACTTGCTGCCGCTGCCAGTGTTTATCTGCATGGCAGCAGGGCATTTGGGCGTTGCCAGGAAGGCGTTTTTATGTAGATTCCTCCTCTTTCAGCACTGCATTGTGGTGCAAGCAAAAGAAGCAAATCCTGTCTGGCTTCCTCTCCGGCCTTTATTCACCTCCCGTGTAGCTGTGAGTGTGTGAGCCTGCAGGGCCCCATGGAATTGCCTAGAAGTAGGCTGAATCGCTGCAAGGGCTGAACAGCAGTATCGGGCAGGCTCGGGCAACGCGCGGCCCGTTCGGGTTATCGCTTCTCGGCCTTTTGGCTAAGATCAAGTGTAGTATCTGTTCTTATCAGTTTAATATCTGATACGTCCCCTATCTGGGGACCATATATTAAATGGATTTTTAGAACAGGGAGATGGAAATAGAGCTTGCTCTGTCCACTCCACGCATTGACCTGGTATTGCAGTATTTCCAGGACCGGTGCACCCTTTCCTTATGTGTTGACTAAAAGCAGATTCCAAAAGTGTTTTTTGTCTTTGCTATTGTTTCTGTCTTTCTGAAGGGATCTCCCCTTTTAATCCCATTATTTCAACACCTGTTGGACAATGCATGAGTGATAATGAGCTCATTGATTAAATGCAATTAATGAATAGATTGCCACCTCTTGTTGTGTGTCGTCTGTGTTTCTGTGTTTCCGGCATTTCACATTGGAACACCTCATTCACCTTCCTTGTCTTCTCTCCGCCCTCCCTTTTAGGTAAGTTAAAGAGCTGCACCTGAGCCAGCCACTGATTGATTGATTGATTGATTGATTGATTGATTGATTGATTGATTGATTGATGCAGCACAACAGTCAAATAGTGGAGTGGAGTAGGGGAACAGCAAACAGCCAATAAAGCAGCCCGCCCGCTCGCCTGCCCGCCACAATGGACCTACCTGTGTACACTAGATGGATGTGATGGAATGTACTGTCGTCCCTACATTTCAAGAAGAAGTAAGAATTGCAGTTGCAACAAAGCCTTGCTTGCCTACAAAGAGAGCAGCAATTTGGATTTGTTACTATGTGACCTAGAAGAATAACAAACTGTGCAAGGATGGAGGTTGTAGGAGCAAGGAGAAGTTGTCTGTAAAGTTGGTGGATGCCTATTTTCCATTTTGCAGTCCCTTGTCTCCCTCTTGTGGCCTCCTGGAGGCAACTAGCTGTGCAAAAAAAAGACAGCCTGGCGGCCGGCTGTTGCAGTGTTGCCCTCTCAGGCAACACTGAGTGACTGACTGAGCCTCACCGTCTTATATAAAGTTCAGACGGAACTTTGCACGTGTCATAGTGGAGCCCTCAGGATTCCAGAGCCAGCTTTCTGACATCATAATGGGGCCTCAGAGATAAAAGCCTGGGCCCAGGCAGTGTTGGTCAGTGCTGCTCAGCAGGCAGCACTGGACTGGACTGGATTACAGCTGATACAAGGTGTGAAGGAACAAGGGGTGGCTGTGGGCATGCACTTGCTGCCGCTGCCAGTGTTTATCTGCATGGCAGCAGGACATTTGGGCGTTGCCAGGAAGGCGTTTTTATGTAGATTCCTCCTCTTTCAGCACTGCATTGTGGTGCAAGCAAAAGAAGCAAATCCTGTCTGGCTTCCTCTCCGGCCTTTATTCACCTCCCGTGTAGCTGTGAGTGTGTGAGCCTGCAGGGCCCCATGGAATTGCCTAGAAGTAGGCTGAATCGCTGCAAGGGCTGAACAGCAGTATCGGGCAGGCTCGGGCAACGCGCGGCCCGTTCGGGTTATCGCTTCTCGGCCTTTTGGCTAAGATCAAGTGTAGTATCTGTTCTTATCAGTTTAATATCTGATACGTCCCCTATCTGGGGACCATATATTAAATGGATTTTTAGAACAGGGAGATGGAAATAGAGCTTGCTCTGTCCACTCCACGCATTGACCTGGTATTGCAGTATTTCCAGGACCGGTGCACCCTTTCCTTATGTGTTGACTAAAAGCAGATTCCAAAAGTGTTTTTTGTCTTTGCTATTGTTTCTGTCTTTCTGAAGGGATCTCCCCTTTTAATCCCATTATTTCAACACCTGTTGGACAATGCATGAGTGATAATGAGCTCATTGATTAAATGCAATTAATGAATAGATTGCCACCTCTTGTTGTGTGTCGTCTGTGTTTCTGTGTTTCCGGCATTTCACATTGGAACACCTCATTCACCTTCCTTGTCTTCTCTCCGCCCTCCCTTTTAGGTAAGTTAAAGAGCTGCACCTGAGCCAGCCACTGATTGATTGATTGATTGATTGATTGATTGATTGATTGATTGATTGATTGCAGCACAACAGTCAAATAGTGGAGTGGAGTAGGGGAACAGCAAACAGCCAATAAAGCAGCCCGCCCGCTCGCCTGCCCGCCACAATGGACCTACCTGTGTACACTAGATGGATGTGATGGAATGTACTGTCGTCCCTACATTTCAAGAAGAAGTAAGAATTGCAGTTGCAACAAAGCCTTGCTTGCCTACAAAGAGAGCAGCAATTTGGATTTGTTACTATGTTACCTAGAAGAATAACAAACTGTGCAAGGATGGAGGTTGTAGGAGCAAGGAGAAGTTGTCTGTAAAGTTGGTGGATGCCTATTTTCCATTTTGCAGTCCCTTGTCTCCCTCTTGTGGCCTCCTGGAGGCAACTAGCTGTGCAAAAAAAAGACAGCCTGGCGGCCGGCTGTTGCAGTGTTGCCCTCTCAGGCAACACTGAGTGACTGACTGAGCCTCACCGTCTTATATAAAGTTCAGACGGAACTTTGCACGTGTCATAGTGGAGCCCTCAGGATTCCAGAGCCAGCTTTCTGACATCATAATGGGGCCTCAGAGATAAAAGCCTGGGCCCAGGCAGTGTTGGTCAGTGCTGCTCAGCAGGCAGCACTGGACTGGACTGGATTACAGCTGATACAAGGTGTGAAGGAACAAGGGGTGGCTGTGGGCATGCACTTGCTGCCGCTGCCAGTGTTTATCTGCATGGCAGCAGGGCATTTGGGCGTTGCCAGGAAGGCGTTTTTATGTAGATTCCTCCTCTTTCAGCACTGCATTGTGGTGCAAGCAAAAGAAGCAAATCCTGTCTGGCTTCCTCTCCGGCCTTTATTCACCTCCCGTGTAGCTGTGAGTGTGTGAGCCTGCAGGGCCCCATGGAATTGCCTAGAAGTAGGCTGAATCGCTGCAAGGGCTGAACAGCAGTATCGGGCAGGCTCGGGCAACGCGCGGCCCGTTCGGGTTATCGCTTCTCGGCCTTTTGGCTAAGATCAAGTGTAGTATCTGTTCTTATCAGTTTAATATCTGATACGTCCCCTATCTGGGGACCATATATTAAATGGATTTTTAGAACAGGGAGATGGAAATAGAGCTTGCTCTGTCCACTCCACGCATTGACCTGGTATTGCAGTATTTCCAGGACCGGTGCACCCTTTCCTTATGTGTTGACTAAAAGCAGATTCCAAAAGTGTTTTTTGTCTTTGCTATTGTTTCTGTCTTTCTGAAGGGATCTCCCCTTTTAATCCCATTATTTCAACACCTGTTGGACAATGCATGAGTGATAATGAGCTCATTGATTAAATGCAATTAATGAATAGATTGCCACCTCTTGTTGTGTGTCGTCTGTGTTTCTGTGTTTCCGGCATTTCACATTGGAACACCTCATTCACCTTCCTTGTCTTCTCTCCGCCCTCCCTTTTAGGTAAGTTAAAGAGCTGCACCTGAGCCAGCCACTGATTGATTGATTGATTGATTGATTGATTGATTGATTGATTGATTGATGCAGCACAACAGTCAAATAGTGGAGTGGAGTAGTGGAACAGCAAACAGCCAATAAAGCAGCCCGCCCGCTCGCCTGCCCGCCACAATGGACCTACCTGTGTACACTAGATGGATGTGATGGAATGTACTGTCGTCCCTACATTTCAAGAAGAAGTAAGAATTGCAGTTGCAACAAAGCCTTGCTTGCCTACAAAGAGAGCAGCAATTTGGATTTGTTACTATGTTACCTAGAAGAATAACAAACTGTGCAAGGATGGAGGTTGTAGGAGCAAGGAGAAGTTGTCTGTAAAGTTGGTGGATGCCTATTTTCCATTTTGCAGTCCCTTGTCTCCCTCTTGTGGCCTCCTGGAGGCAACTAGCTGTGCAAAAAAAAGACAGCCTGGCGGCCGGCTGTTGCAGTGTTGCCCTCTCAGGCAACACTGAGTGACTGACTGAGCCTCACCGTCTTATATAAAGTTCAGACGGAACTTTGCACGTGTCATAGTGGAGCCCTCAGGATTCCAGAGCCAGCTTTCTGACATCATAATGGGGCCTCAGAGATAAAAGCCTGGGCCCAGGCAGTGTTGGTCAGTGCTGCTCAGCAGGCAGCACTGGACTGGACTGGATTACAGCTGATACAAGGTGTGAAGGAACAAGGGGTGGCTGTGGGCATGCACTTGCTGCCGCTGCCAGTGTTTATCTGCATGGCAGCAGGGCATTTGGGCGTTGCCAGGAAGGCGTTTTTATGTAGATTCCTCCTCTTTCAGCACTGCATTGTGGTGCAAGCAAAAGAAGCAAATCCTGTCTGGCTTCCTCTCCGGCCTTTATTCACCTCCCGTGTAGCTGTGAGTGTGTGAGCCTGCAGGGCCCCATGGAATTGCCTAGAAGTAGGCTGAATCGCTGCAAGGGCTGAACAGCAGTATCGGGCAGGCTCGGGCAACGCGCGGCCCGTTCGGGTTATCGCTTCTCGGCCTTTTGGCTAAGATCAAGTGTAGTATCTGTTCTTATCAGTTTAATATCTGATACGTCCCCTATCTGGGGACCATATATTAAATGGATTTTTAGAACAGGGAGATGGAAATAGAGCTTGCTCTGTCCACTCCACGCATTGACCTGGTATTGCAGTATTTCCAGGACCGGTGCACCCTTTCCTTATGTGTTGACTAAAAGCAGATTCCAAAAGTGTTTTTTGTCTTTGCTATTGTTTCTGTCTTTCTGAAGGGATCTCCCCTTTTAATCCCATTATTTCAACACCTGTTGGACAATGCATGAGTGATAATGAGCTCATTGATTAAATGCAATTAATGAATAGATTGCCACCTCTTGTTGTGTGTCGTCTGTGTTTCTGTGTTTCCGGCATTTCACATTGGAACACCTCATTCACCTTCCTTGTCTTCTCTCCGCCCTCCCTTTTAGGTAAGTTAAAGAGCTGCACCTGAGCCAGCCACTGATTGATTGATTGATTGATTGATTGATTGATTGATTGATTGATTGATTGATGCAGCACAACAGTCAAATAGTGGAGTGGAGTAGTGGAACAGCAAACAGCCAATAAAGCAGCCCGCCCGCTCGCCTGCCCGCCACAATGGACCTACCTGTGTACACTAGATGGATGTGATGGAATGTACTGTCGTCCCTACATTTCAAGAAGAAGTAAGAATTGCAGTTGCAACAAAGCCTTGCTTGCCTACAAAGAGAGCAGCAATTTGGATTTGTTACTATGTTACCTAGAAGAATAACAAACTGTGCAAGGATGGAGGTTGTAGGAGCAAGGAGAAGTTGTCTGTAAAGTTGGTGGATGCCTATTTTCCATTTTGCAGTCCCTTGTCTCCCTCTTGTGGCCTCCTGGAGGCAACTAGCTGTGCAAAAAAAAGACAGCCTGGCGGCCGGCTGTTGCAGTGTTGCCCTCTCAGGCAACACTGAGTGACTGACTGAGCCTCACCGTCTTATATAAAGTTCAGACGGAACTTTGCACGTGTCATAGTGGAGCCCTCAGGATTCCAGAGCCAGCTTTCTGACATCATAATGGGGCCTCAGAGATAAAAGCCTGGGCCCAGGCAGTGTTGGTCAGTGCTGCTCAGCAGGCAGCACTGGACTGGACTGGATTACAGCTGATACAAGGTGTGAAGGAACAAGGGGTGGCTGTGGGCATGCACTTGCTGCCGCTGCCAGTGTTTATCTGCATGGCAGCAGGGCATTTGGGCGTTGCCAGGAAGGCGTTTTTATGTAGATTCCTCCTCTTTCAGCACTGCATTGTGGTGCAAGCAAAAGAAGCAAATCCTGTCTGGCTTCCTCTCCGGCCTTTATTCACCTCCCGTGTAGCTGTGAGTGTGTGAGCCTGCAGGGCCCCATGGAATTGCCTAGAAGTAGGCTGAATCGCTGCAAGGGCTGAACAGCAGTATCGGGCAGGCTCGGGCAACGCGCGGCCCGTTCGGGTTATCGCTTCTCGGCCTTTTGGCTAAGATCAAGTGTAGTATCTGTTCTTATCAGTTTAATATCTGATACGTCCCCTATCTGGGGACCATATATTAAATGGATTTTTAGAACAGGGAGATGGAAATAGAGCTTGCTCTGTCCACTCCACGCATTGACCTGGTATTGCAGTATTTCCAGGACCGGTGCACCCTTTCCTTATGTGTTGACTAAAAGCAGATTCCAAAAGTGTTTTTTGTCTTTGCTATTGTTTCTGTCTTTCTGAAGGGATCTCCCCTTTTAATCCCATTATTTCAACACCTGTTGGACAATGCATGAGTGATAATGAGCTCATTGATTAAATGCAATTAATGAATAGATTGCCACCTCTTGTTGTGTGTCGTCTGTGTTTCTGTGTTTCCGGCATTTCACATTGGAACACCTCATTCACCTTCCTTGTCTTCTCTCCGCCCTCCCTTTTAGGTAAGTTAAAGAGCTGCACCTGAGCCAGCCACTGATTGATTGATTGATTGATTGATTGATTGATTGATTGATGCAGCACAACAGTCAAATAGTGGAGTGGAGTAGGGGAACAGCAAACAGCCAATAAAGCAGCCCGCCCGCTCGCCTGCCCGCCACAATGGACCTACCTGTGTACACTAGATGGATGTGATGGAATGTACTGTCGTCCCTACATTTCAAGAAGAAGTAAGAATTGCAGTTGCAACAAAGCCTTGCTTGCCTACAAAGAGAGCAGCAATTTGGATTTGTTACTATGTTACCTAGAAGAATAACAAACTGTGCAAGGATGGAGGTTGTAGGAGCAAGGAGAAGTTGTCTGTAAAGTTGGTGGATGCCTATTTTCCATTTTGCAGTCCCTTGTCTCCCTCTTGTGGCCTCCTGGAGGCAACTAGCTGTGCAAAAAAAAGACAGCCTGGCGGCCGGCTGTTGCAGTGTTGCCCTCTCAGGCAACACTGAGTGACTGACTGAGCCTCACCGTCTTATATAGAGTTCAGACGGAACTTTGCACGTGTCATAGTGGAGCCCTCAGGATTCCAGAGCCAGCTTTCTGACATCATAATGGGGCCTCAGAGATAAAAGCCTGGGCCCAGGCAGTGTTGGTCAGTGCTGCTCAGCAGGCAGCACTGGACTGGACTGGATTACAGCTGATACAAGGTGTGAAGGAACAAGGGGTGGCTGTGGGCATGCACTTGCTGCCGCTGCCAGTGTTTATCTGCATGGCAGCAGGGCATTTGGGCGTTGCCAGGAAGGCGTTTTTATGTAGATTCCTCCTCTTTCAGCACTGCATTGTGGTGCAAGCAAAAGAAGCAAATCCTGTCTGGCTTCCTCTCCGGCCTTTATTCACCTCCCGTGTAGCTGTGAGTGTGTGAGCCTGCAGGGCCCCATGGAATTGCCTAGAAGTAGGCTGAATCGCTGCAAGGGCTGAACAGCAGTATCGGGCAGGCTCGGGCAACGCGCGGCCCGTTCGGGTTATCGCTTCTCGGCCTTTTGGCTAAGATCAAGTGTAGTATCTGTTCTTATCAGTTTAATATCTGATACGTCCCCTATCTGGGGACCATATATTAAATGGATTTTTAGAACAGGGAGATGGAAATAGAGCTTGCTCTGTCCACTCCACGCATTGACCTGGTATTGCAGTATTTCCAGGACCGGTGCACCCTTTCCTTATGTGTTGACTAAAAGCAGATTCCAAAAGTGTTTTTTGTCTTTGCTATTGTTTCTGTCTTTCTGAAGGGATCTCCCCTTTTAATCCCATTATTTCAACACCTGTTGGACAATGCATGAGTGATAATGAGCTCATTGATTAAATGCAATTAATGAATAGATTGCCACCTCTTGTTGTGTGTCGTCTGTGTTTCTGTGTTTCCGGCATTTCACATTGGAACACCTCATTCACCTTCCTTGTCTTCTCTCCGCCCTCCCTTTTAGGTAAGTTAAAGAGCTGCACCTGAGCCAGCCACTGATTGATTGATTGATTGATTGATTGATGCAGCACAACAGTCAAATAGTGGAGTGGAGTAGGGGAACAGCAAACAGCCAATAAAGCAGCCCGCCCGCTCGCCTGCCCGCCACAATGGACCTACCTGTGTACACTAGATGGATGTGATGGAATGTACTGTCGTCCCTACATTTCAAGAAGAAGTAAGAATTGCAGTTGCAACAAAGCCTTGCTTGCCTACAAAGAGAGCAGCAATTTGGATTTGTTACTATGTTACCTAGAAGAATAACAAACTGTGCAAGGATGGAGGTTGTAGGAGCAAGGAGAAGTTGTCTGTAAAGTTGGTGGATGCCTATTTTCCATTTTGCAGTCCCTTGTCTCCCTCTTGTGGCCTCCTGGAGGCAACTAGCTGTGCAAAAAAAAGACAGCCTGGCGGCCGGCTGTTGCAGTGTTGCCCTCTCAGGCAACACTGAGTGACTGACTGAGCCTCACCGTCTTATATAAAGTTCAGACGGAACTTTGCACGTGTCATAGTGGAGCCCTCAGGATTCCAGAGCCAGCTTTCTGACATCATAATGGGGCCTCAGAGATAAAAGCCTGGGCCCAGGCAGTGTTGGTCAGTGCTGCTCAGCAGGCAGCACTGGACTGGACTGGATTACAGCTGATACAAGGTGTGAAGGAACAAGGGGTGGCTGTGGGCATGCACTTGCTGCCGCTGCCAGTGTTTATCTGCATGGCAGCAGGGCATTTGGGCGTTGCCAGGAAGGCGTTTTTATGTAGATTCCTCCTCTTTCAGCACTGCATTGTGGTGCAAGCAAAAGAAGCAAATCCTGTCTGGCTTCCTCTCCGGCCTTTATTCACCTCCCGTGTAGCTGTGAGTGTGTGAGCCTGCAGGGCCCCATGGAATTGCCTAGAAGTAGGCTGAATCGCTGCAAGGGCTGAACAGCAGTATCGGGCAGGCTCGGGCAACGCGCGGCCCGTTCGGGTTATCGCTTCTCGGCCTTTTGGCTAAGATCAAGTGTAGTATCTGTTCTTATCAGTTTAATATCTGATACGTCCCCTATCTGGGGACCATATATTAAATGGATTTTTAGAACAGGGAGATGGAAATAGAGCTTGCTCTGTCCACTCCACGCATTGACCTGGTATTGCAGTATTTCCAGGACCGGTGCACCCTTTCCTTATGTGTTGACTAAAAGCAGATTCCAAAAGTGTTTTTTGTCTTTGCTATTGTTTCTGTCTTTCTGAAGGGATCTCCCCTTTTAATCCCATTATTTCAACACCTGTTGGACAATGCATGAGTGATAATGAGCTCATTGATTAAATGCAATTAATGAATAGATTGCCACCTCTTGTTGTGTGTCGTCTGTGTTTCTGTGTTTCCGGCATTTCACATTGGAACACCTCATTCACCTTCCTTGTCTTCTCTCCGCCCTCCCTTTTAGGTAAGTTAAAGAGCTGCACCTGAGCCAGCCACTGATTGATTGATTGATTGATTGATTGATTGATTGATTGATTGATGCAGCACAACAGTCAAATAGTGGAGTGGAGTAGGGGAACAGCAAACAGCCAATAAAGCAGCCCGCCCGCTCGCCTGCCCGCCACAATGGACCTACCTGTGTACACTAGATGGATGTGATGGAATGTACTGTCGTCCCTACATTTCAAGAAGAAGTAAGAATTGCAGTTGCAACAAAGCCTTGCTTGCCTACAAAGAGAGCAGCAATTTGGATTTGTTACTATGTTACCTAGAAGAATAACAAACTGTGCAAGGATGGAGGTTGTAGGAGCAAGGAGAAGTTGTCTGTAAAGTTGGTGGATGCCTATTTTCCATTTTGCAGTCCCTTGTCTCCCTCTTGTGGCCTCCTGGAGGCAACTAGCTGTGCAAAAAAAAGACAGCCTGGCGGCCGGCTGTTGCAGTGTTGCCCTCTCAGGCAACACTGAGTGACTGACTGAGCCTCACCGTCTTATATAAAGTTCAGACGGAACTTTGCACGTGTCATAGTGGAGCCCTCAGGATTCCAGAGCCAGCTTTCTGACATCATAATGGGGCCTCAGAGATAAAAGCCTGGGCCCAGGCAGTGTTGGTCAGTGCTGCTCAGCAGGCAGCACTGGACTGGACTGGATTACAGCTGATACAAGGTGTGAAGGAACAAGGGGTGGCTGTGGGCATGCACTTGCTGCCGCTGCCAGTGTTTATCTGCATGGCAGCAGGGCATTTGGGCGTTGCCAGGAAGGCGTTTTTATGTAGATTCCTCCTCTTTCAGCACTGCATTGTGGTGCAAGCAAAAGAAGCAAATCCTGTCTGGCTTCCTCTCCGGCCTTTATTCACCTCCCGTGTAGCTGTGAGTGTGTGAGCCTGCAGGGCCCCATGGAATTGCCTAGAAGTAGGCTGAATCGCTGCAAGGGCTGAACAGCAGTATCGGGCAGGCTTGGGCAACGCGCGGCCCGTTCGGGTTATCGCTTCTCGGCCTTTTGGCTAAGATCAAGTGTAGTATCTGTTCTTATCAGTTTAATATCTGATACGTCCCCTATCTGGGGACCATATATTAAATGGATTTTTAGAACAGGGAGATGGAAATAGAGCTTGCTCTGTCCACTCCACGCATTGACCTGGTATTGCAGTATTTCCAGGACCGGTGCACCCTTTCCTTATGTGTTGACTAAAAGCAGATTCCAAAAGTGTTTTTTGTCTTTGCTATTGTTTCTGTCTTTCTGAAGGGATCTCCCCTTTTAATCCCATTATTTCAACACCTGTTGGACAATGCATGAGTGATAATGAGCTCATTGATTAAATGCAATTAATGAATAGATTGCCACCTCTTGTTGTGTGTCGTCTGTGTTTCTGTGTTTCCGGCATTTCACATTGGAACACCTCATTCACCTTCCTTGTCTTCTCTCCGCCCTCCCTTTTAGGTAAGTTAAAGAGCTGCACCTGAGCCAGCCACTGATTGATTGATTGATTGATTGATTGATTGATTGATTGATTGATTGATTGATTGATGCAGCACAACAGTCAAATAGTGGAGTGGAGTAGGGGAACAGCAAACAGCCAATAAAGCAGCCCGCCCGCTCGCCTGCCCGCCACAATGGACCTACCTGTGTACACTAGATGGATGTGATGGAATGTACTGTCGTCCCTACATTTCAAGAAGAAGTAAGAATTGCAGTTGCAACAAAGCCTTGCTTGCCTACAAAGAGAGCAGCAATTTGGATTTGTTACTATGTTACCTAGAAGAATAACAAACTGTGCAAGGATGGAGGTTGTAGGAGCAAGGAGAAGTTGTCTGTAAAGTTGGTGGATGCCTATTTTCCATTTTGCAGTCCCTTGTCTCCCTCTTGTGGCCTCCTGGAGGCAACTAGCTGTGCAAAAAAAAGACAGCCTGGCGGCCGGCTGTTGCAGTGTTGCCCTCTCAGGCAACACTGAGTGACTGACTGAGCCTCACCGTCTTATATAAAGTTCAGACGGAACTTTGCACGTGTCATAGTGGAGCCCTCAGGATTCCAGAGCCAGCTTTCTGACATCATAATGGGGCCTCAGAGATAAAAGCCTGGGCCCAGGCAGTGTTGGTCAGTGCTGCTCAGCAGGCAGCACTGGACTGGACTGGATTACAGCTGATACAAGGTGTGAAGGAACAAGGGGTGGCTGTGGGCATGCACTTGCTGCCGCTGCCAGTGTTTATCTGCATGGCAGCAGGGCATTTGGGCGTTGCCAGGAAGGCGTTTTTATGTAGATTCCTCCTCTTTCAGCACTGCATTGTGGTGCAAGCAAAAGAAGCAAATCCTGTCTGGCTTCCTCTCCGGCCTTTATTCACCTCCCGTGTAGCTGTGAGTGTGTGAGCCTGCAGGGCCCCATGGAATTGCCTAGAAGTAGGCTGAATCGCTGCAAGGGCTGAACAGCAGTATCGGGCAGGCTCGGGCAACGCGCGACCCGTTCGGGTTATCGCTTCTCGGCCTTTTGGCTAAGATCAAGTGTAGTATCTGTTCTTATCAGTTTAATATCTGATACGTCCCCTATCTGGGGACCATATATTAAATGGATTTTTAGAACAGGGAGATGGAAATAGAGCTTGCTCTGTCCACTCCACGCATTGACCTGGTATTGCAGTATTTCCAGGACCGGTGCACCCTTTCCTTATGTGTTGACTAAAAGCAGATTCCAAAAGTGTTTTTTGTCTTTGCTATTGTTTCTGTCTTTCTGAAGGGATCTCCCCTTTTAATCCCATTATTTCAACACCTGTTGGACAATGCATGAGTGATAATGAGCTCATTGATTAAATGCAATTAATGAATAGATTGCCACCTCTTGTTGTGTGTCGTCTGTGTTTCTGTGTTTCCGGCATTTCACATTGGAACACCTCATTCACCTTCCTTGTCTTCTCTCCGCCCTCCCTTTTAGGTAAGTTAAAGAGCTGCACCTGAGCCAGCCACTGATTGATTGATTGATTGATTGATTGATTGATTGATTGATTGATTGATTGATTGATTGATGCAGCACAACAGTCAAATAGTGGAGTGGAGTAGGGGAACAGCAAACAGCCAATAAAGCAGCCCGCCCGCTCGCCTGCCCGCCACAATGGACCTACCTGTGTACACTAGATGGATGTGATGGAATGTACTGTCGTCCCTACATTTCAAGAAGAAGTAAGAATTGCAGTTGCAACAAAGCCTTGCTTGCCTACAAAGAGAGCAGCAATTTGGATTTGTTACTATGTTACCTAGAAGAATAACAAACTGTGCAAGGATGGAGGTTGTAGGAGCAAGGAGAAGTTGTCTGTAAAGTTGGTGGATGCCTATTTTCCATTTTGCAGTCCCTTGTCTCCCTCTTGTGGCCTCCTGGAGGCAACTAGCTGTGCAAAAAAAAGACAGCCTGGCGGCCGGCTGTTGCAGTGTTGCCCTCTCAGGCAACACTGAGTGACTGACTGAGCCTCACCGTCTTATATAAAGTTCAGACGGAACTTTGCACGTGTCATAGTGGAGCCCTCAGGATTCCAGAGCCAGCTTTCTGACATCATAATGGGGCCTCAGAGATAAAAGCCTGGGCCCAGGCAGTGTTGGTCAGTGCTGCTCAGCAGGCAGCACTGGACTGGACTGGATTACAGCTGATACAAGGTGTGAAGGAACAAGGGGTGGCTGTGGGCATGCACTTGCTGCCGCTGCCAGTGTTTATCTGCATGGCAGCAGGGCATTTGGGCGTTGCCAGGAAGGCGTTTTTATGTAGATTCCTCCTCTTTCAGCACTGCATTGTGGTGCAAGCAAAAGAAGCAAATCCTGTCTGGCTTCCTCTCCGGCCTTTATTCACCTCCCGTGTAGCTGTGAGTGTGTGAGCCTGCAGGGCCCCATGGAATTGCCTAGAAGTAGGCTGAATCGCTGCAAGGGCTGAACAGCAGTATCGGGCAGGCTCGGGCAACGCGCGGCCCGTTCGGGTTATCGCTTCTCGGCCTTTTGGCTAAGATCAAGTGTAGTATCTGTTCTTATCAGTTTAATATCTGATACGTCCCCTATCTGGGGACCATATATTAAATGGATTTTTAGAACAGGGAGATGGAAATAGAGCTTGCTCTGTCCACTCCACGCATTGACCTGGTATTGCAGTATTTCCAGGACCGGTGCACCCTTTCCTTATGTGTTGACTAAAAGCAGATTCCAAAAGTGTTTTTTGTCTTTGCTATTGTTTCTGTCTTTCTGAAGGGATCTCCCCTTTTAATCCCATTATTTCAACACCTGTTGGACAATGCATGAGTGATAATGAGCTCATTGATTAAATGCAATTAATGAATAGATTGCCACCTCTTGTTGTGTGTCGTCTGTGTTTCTGTGTTTCCGGCATTTCACATTGGAACACCTCATTCACCTTCCTTGTCTTCTCTCCGCCCTCCCTTTTAGGTAAGTTAAAGAGCTGCACCTGAGCCAGCCACTGATTGATTGATTGATTGATTGATTGATGCAGCACAACAGTCAAATAGTGGAGTGGAGTAGGGGAACAGCAAACAGCCAATAAAGCAGCCCGCCCGCTCGCCTGCCCGCCACAATGGACCTACCTGTGTACACTAGATGGATGTGATGGAATGTACTGTCGTCCCTACATTTCAAGAAGAAGTAAGAATTGCAGTTGCAACAAAGCCTTGCTTGCCTACAAAGAGAGCAGCAATTTGGATTTGTTACTATGTTACCTAGAAGAATAACAAACTGTGCAAGGATGGAGGTTGTAGGAGCAAGGAGAAGTTGTCTGTAAAGTTGGTGGATGCCTATTTTCCATTTTGCAGTCCCTTGTCTCCCTCTTGTGGCCTCCTGGAGGCAACTAGCTGTGCAAAAAAAAGAC
Organism: Rhinoderma darwinii; assembly: GCF_050947455.1. NCBI lineage: Eukaryota > Metazoa > Chordata > Amphibia > Anura > Rhinodermatidae > Rhinoderma > Rhinoderma darwinii. The sequence goes on from NW_027461819.1 coordinate 343,361, forward strand.
AGCCTGGCGGCCGGCTGTTGCAGTGTTGCCCTCTCAGGCAACACTGAGTGACTGACTGAGCCTCACCGTCTTATATAAAGTTCAGACGGAACTTTGCACGTGTCATAGTGGAGCCCTCAGGATTCCAGAGCCAGCTTTCTGACATCATAATGGGGCCTCAGAGATAAAAGCCTGGGCCCAGGCAGTGTTGGTCAGTGCTGCTCAGCAGGCAGCACTGGACTGGACTGGATTACAGCTGATACAAGGTGTGAAGGAACAAGGGGTGGCTGTGGGCATGCACTTGCTGCCGCTGCCAGTGTTTATCTGCATGGCAGCAGGGCATTTGGGCGTTGCCAGGAAGGCGTTTTTATGTAGATTCCTCCTCTTTCAGCACTGCATTGTGGTGCAAGCAAAAGAAGCAAATCCTGTCTGGCTTCCTCTCCGGCCTTTATTCACCTCCCGTGTAGCTGTGAGTGTGTGAGCCTGCAGGGCCCCATGGAATTGCCTAGAAGTAGGCTGAATCGCTGCAAGGGCTGAACAGCAGTATCGGGCAGGCTCGGGCAACGCGCGGCCCGTTCGGGTTATCGCTTCTCGGCCTTTTGGCTAAGATCAAGTGTAGTATCTGTTCTTATCAGTTTAATATCTGATACGTCCCCTATCTGGGGACCATATATTAAATGGATTTTTAGAACAGGGAGATGGAAATAGAGCTTGCTCTGTCCACTCCACGCATTGACCTGGTATTGCAGTATTTCCAGGACCGGTGCACCCTTTCCTTATGTGTTGACTAAAAGCAGATTCCAAAAGTGTTTTTTGTCTTTGCTATTGTTTCTGTCTTTCTGAAGGGATCTCCCCTTTTAATCCCATTATTTCAACACCTGTTGGACAATGCATGAGTGATAATGAGCTCATTGATTAAATGCAATTAATGAATAGATTGCCACCTCTTGTTGTGTGTCGTCTGTGTTTCTGTGTTTCCGGCATTTCACATTGGAACACCTCATTCACCTTCCTTGTCTTCTCTCCGCCCTCCCTTTTAGGTAAGTTAAAGAGCTGCACCTGAGCCAGCCACTGATTGATTGATTGATTGATTGATTGATTGATGCAGCACAACAGTCAAATAGTGGAGTGGAGTAGGGGAACAGCAAACAGCCAATAAAGCAGCCCGCCCGCTCGCCTGCCCGCCACAATGGACCTACCTGTGTACACTAGATGGATGTGATGGAATGTACTGTCGTCCCTACATTTCAAGAAGAAGTAAGAATTGCAGTTGCAACAAAGCCTTGCTTGCCTACAAAGAGAGCAGCAATTTGGATTTGTTACTATGTTACCTAGAAGAATAACAAACTGTGCAAGGATGGAGGTTGTAGGAGCAAGGAGAAGTTGTCTGTAAAGTTGGTGGATGCCTATTTTCCATTTTGCAGTCCCTTGTCTCCCTCTTGTGGCCTCCTGGAGGCAACTAGCTGTGCAAAAAAAAGACAGCCTGGCGGCCGGCTGTTGCAGTGTTGCCCTCTCAGGCAACACTGAGTGACTGACTGAGCCTCACCGTCTTATATAAAGTTCAGACGGAACTTTGCACGTGTCATAGTGGAGCCCTCAGGATTCCAGAGCCAGCTTTCTGACATCATAATGGGGCCTCAGAGATAAAAGCCTGGGCCCAGGCAGTGTTGGTCAGTGCTGCTCAGCAGGCAGCACTGGACTGGACTGGATTACAGCTGATACAAGGTGTGAAGGAACAAGGGGTGGCTGTGGGCATGCACTTGCTGCCGCTGCCAGTGTTTATCTGCATGGCAGCAGGGCATTTGGGCGTTGCCAGGAAGGCGTTTTTATGTAGATTCCTCCTCTTTCAGCACTGCATTGTGGTGCAAGCAAAAGAAGCAAATCCTGTCTGGCTTCCTCTCCGGCCTTTATTCACCTCCCGTGTAGCTGTGAGTGTGTGAGCCTGCAGGGCCCCATGGAATTGCCTAGAAGTAGGCTGAATCGCTGCAAGGGCTGAACAGCAGTATCGGGCAGGCTCGGGCAACGCGCGGCCCGTTCGGGTTATCGCTTCTCGGCCTTTTGGCTAAGATCAAGTGTAGTATCTGTTCTTATCAGTTTAATATCTGATACGTCCCCTATCTGGGGACCATATATTAAATGGATTTTTAGAACAGGGAGATGGAAATAGAGCTTGCTCTGTCCACTCCACGCATTGACCTGGTATTGCAGTATTTCCAGGACCGGTGCACCCTTTCCTTATGTGTTGACTAAAAGCAGATTCCAAAAGTGTTTTTTGTCTTTGCTATTGTTTCTGTCTTTCTGAAGGGATCTCCCCTTTTAATCCCATTATTTCAACACCTGTTGGACAATGCATGAGTGATAATGAGCTCATTGATTAAATGCAATTAATGAATAGATTGCCACCTCTTGTTGTGTGTCGTCTGTGTTTCTGTGTTTCCGGCATTTCACATTGGAACACCTCATTCACCTTCCTTGTCTTCTCTCCACCCTCCCTTTTAGGTAAGTTAAAGAGCTGCACCTGAGCCAGCCACTGATTGATTGATTGATTGATTGATTGATTTATTGATTGATTGATGCAGCACAACAGTCAAATAGTGGAGTGGAGTAGGGGAACAGCAAACAGCCAATAAAGCAGCCCGCCCGCTCGCCTGCCCGCCACAATGGACCTACCTGTGTACACTAGATGGATGTGATGGAATGTACTGTCGTCCCTACATTTCAAGAAGAAGTAAGAATTGCAGTTGCAACAAAGCCTTGCTTGCCTACAAAGAGAGCAGCAATTTGGATTTGTTACTATGTTACCTAGAAGAATAACAAACTGTGCAAGGATGGAGGTTGTAGGAGCAAGGAGAAGTTGTCTGTAAAGTTGGTGGATGCCTATTTTCCATTTTGCAGTCCCTTGTCTCCCTCTTGTGGCCTCCTGGAGGCAACTAGCTGTGCAAAAAAAAGACAGCCTGGCGGCCGGCTGTTGCAGTGTTGCCCTCTCAGGCAACACTGAGTGACTGACTGAGCCTCACCGTCTTATATAAAGTTCAGACGGAACTTTGCACGTGTCATAGTGGAGCCCTCAGGATTCCAGAGCCAGCTTTCTGACATCATAATGGGGCCTCAGAGATAAAAGCCTGGGCCCAGGCAGTGTTGGTCAGTGCTGCTCAGCAGGCAGCACTGGACTGGACTGGATTACAGCTGATACAAGGTGTGAAGGAACAAGGGGTGGCTGTGGGCATGCACTTGCTGCCGCTGCCAGTGTTTATCTGCATGGCAGCAGGGCATTTGGGCGTTGCCAGGAAGGCGTTTTTATGTAGATTCCTCCTCTTTCAGCACTGCATTGTGGTGCAAGCAAAAGAAGCAAATCCTGTCTGGCTTCCTCTCCGGCCTTTATTCACCTCCCGTGTAGCTGTGAGTGTGTGAGCCTGCAGGGCCCCATGGAATTGCCTAGAAGTAGGCTGAATCGCTGCAAGGGCTGAACAGCAGTATCGGGCAGGCTCGGGCAACGCGCGGCCCGTTCGGGTTATCGCTTCTCGGCCTTTTGGCTAAGATCAAGTGTAGTATCTGTTCTTATCAGTTTAATATCTGATACGTCCCCTATCTGGGGACCATATATTAAATGGATTTTTAGAACAGGGAGATGGAAATAGAGCTTGCTCTGTCCACTCCACGCATTGACCTGGTATTGCAGTATTTCCAGGACCGGTGCACCCTTTCCTTATGTGTTGACTAAAAGCAGATTCCAAAAGTGTTTTTTGTCTTTGCTATTGTTTCTGTCTTTCTGAAGGGATCTCCCCTTTTAATCCCATTATTTCAACACCTGTTGGACAATGCATGAGTGATAATGAGCTCATTGATTAAATGCAATTAATGAATAGATTGCCACCTCTTGTTGTGTGTCGTCTGTGTTTCTGTGTTTCCGGCATTTCACATTGGAACACCTCATTCACCTTCCTTGTCTTCTCTCCGCCCTCCCTTTTAGGTAAGTTAAAGAGCTGCACCTGAGCCAGCCACTGATTGATTGATTGATTGATTGATTGATTGATTGATTGATTGATTGATTGATGCAGCACAACAGTCAAATAGTGGAGTGGAGTAGGGGAACAGCAAACAGCCAATAAAGCAGCCCGCCCGCTCGCCTGCCCGCCACAATGGACCTACCTGTGTACACTAGATGGATGTGATGGAATGTACTGTCGTCCCTACATTTCAAGAAGAAGTAAGAATTGCAGTTGCAACAAAGCCTTGCTTGCCTACAAAGAGAGCAGCAATTTGGATTTGTTACTATGTTACCTAGAAGAATAACAAACTGTGCAAGGATGGAGGTTGTAGGAGCAAGGAGAAGTTGTCTGTAAAGTTGGTGGATGCCTATTTTCCATTTTGCAGTCCCTTGTCTCCCTCTTGTGGCCTCCTGGAGGCAACTAGCTGTGCAAAAAAAAGACAGCCTGGCGGCCGGCTGTTGCAGTGTTGCCCTCTCAGGCAACACTGAGTGACTGACTGAGCCTCACCGTCTTATATAAAGTTCAGACGGAACTTTGCACGTGTCATAGTGGAGCCCTCAGGATTCCAGAGCCAGCTTTCTGACATCATAATGGGGCCTCAGAGATAAAAGCCTGGGCCCAGGCAGTGTTGGTCAGTGCTGCTCAGCAGGCAGCACTGGACTGGACTGGATTACAGCTGATACAAGGTGTGAAGGAACAAGGGGTGGCTGTGGGCATGCACTTGCTGCCGCTGCCAGTGTTTATCTGCATGGCAGCAGGGCATTTGGGCGTTGCCAGGAAGGCGTTTTTATGTTCCTCCTCTTTCAGCACTGCATTGTGGTGCAAGCAAAAGAAGCAAATCCTGTCTGGCTTCCTCTCCGGCCTTTATTCACCTCCCGTGTAGCTGTGAGTGTGTGAGCCTGCAGGGCCCCATGGAATTGCCTAGAAGTAGGCTGAATCGCTGCAAGGGCTGAACAGCAGTATCGGGCAGGCTCGGGCAACGCGCGGCCCGTTCGGGTTATCGCTTCTCGGCCTTTTGGCTAAGATCAAGTGTAGTATCTGTTCTTATCAGTTTAATATCTGATACGTCCCCTATCTGGGGACCATATATTAAATGGATTTTTAGAACAGGGAGATGGAAATAGAGCTTGCTCTGTCCACTCCACGCATTGACCTGGTATTGCAGTATTTCCAGGACCGGTGCACCCTTTCCTTATGTGTTGACTAAAAGCAGATTCCAAAAGTGTTTTTTGTCTTTGCTATTGTTTCTGTCTTTCTGAAGGGATCTCCCCTTTTAATCCCATTATTTCAACACCTGTTGGACAATGCATGAGTGATAATGAGCTCATTGATTAAATGCAATTAATGAATAGATTGCCACCTCTTGTTGTGTGTCGTCTGTGTTTCTGTGTTTCCGGCATTTCACATTGGAACACCTCATTCACCTTCCTTGTCTTCTCTCCGCCCTCCCTTTTAGGTAAGTTAAAGAGCTGCACCTGAGCCAGCCACTGATTGATTGATTGATTGATTGATTGATTGATTGATTGATTGATTGATTGATGCAGCACAACAGTCAAATAGTGGAGTGGAGTAGGGGAACAGCAAACAGCCAATAAAGCAGCCCGCCCGCTCGCCTGCCCGCCACAATGGACCTACCTGTGTACACTAGATGGATGTGATGGAATGTACTGTCGTCCCTACATTTCAAGAAGAAGTAAGAATTGCAGTTGCAACAAAGCCTTGCTTGCCTACAAAGAGAGCAGCAATTTGGATTTGTTACTATGTTACCTAGAAGAATAACAAACTGTGCAAGGATGGAGGTTGTAGGAGCAAGGAGAAGTTGTCTGTAAAGTTGGTGGATGCCTATTTTCCATTTTGCAGTCCCTTGTCTCCCTCTTGTGGCCTCCTGGAGGCAACTAGCTGTGCAAAAAAAAGACAGCCTGGCGGCCGGCTGTTGCAGTGTTGCCCTCTCAGGCAACACTGAGTGACTGACTGAGCCTCACCGTATTATATAAAGTTCAGACGGAACTTTGCACGTGTCATAGTGGAGCCCTCAGGATTCCAGAGCCAGCTTTCTGACATCATAATGGGGCCTCAGAGATAAAAGCCTGGGCCCAGGCAGTGTTGGTCAGTGCTGCTCAGCAGGCAGCACTGGACTGGACTGGATTACAGCTGATACAAGGTGTGAAGGAACAAGGGGTGGCTGTGGGCATGCACTTGCTGCCGCTGCCAGTGTTTATCTGCATGGCAGCAGGGCATTTGGGCGTTGCCAGGAAGGCGTTTTTATGTAGATTCCTCCTCTTTCAGCACTGCATTGTGGTGCAAGCAAAAGAAGCAAATCCTGTCTGGCTTCCTCTCCGGCCTTTATTCACCTCCCGTGTAGCTGTGAGTGTGTGAGCCTGCAGGGCCCCATGGAATTGCCTAGAAGTAGGCTGAATCGCTGCAAGGGCTGAACAGCAGTATCGGGCAGGCTCGGGCAACGCGCGGCCCGTTCGGGTTATCGCTTCTCGGCCTTTTGGCTAAGATCAAGTGTAGTATCTGTTCTTATCAGTTTAATATCTGATACGTCCCCTATCTGGGGACCATATATTAAATGGATTTTTAGAACAGGGAGATGGAAATAGAGCTTGCTCTGTCCACTCCACGCATTGACCTGGTATTGCAGTATTTCCAGGACCGGTGCACCCTTTCCTTATGTGTTGACTAAAAGCAGATTCCAAAAGTGTTTTTTGTCTTTGCTATTGTTTCTGTCTTTCTGAAGGGATCTCCCCTTTTAATCCCATTATTTCAACACCTGTTGGACAATGCATGAGTGATAATGAGCTCATTGATTAAATGCAATTAATGAATAGATTGCCACCTCTTGTTGTGTGTCGTCTGTGTTTCTGTGTTTCCGGCATTTCACATTGGAACACCTCATTCACCTTCCTTGTCTTCTCTCCGCCCTCCCTTTTAGGTAAGTTAAAGAGCTGCACCTGAGCCAGCCACTGATTGATTGATTGATTGATTGATTGATTGATTGATTGATTGATTGATTGATTGATTGCAGCACAACAGTCAAATAGTGGAGTGGAGTAGGGGAACAGCAAACAGCCAATAAAGCAGCCCGCCCGCTCGCCTGCCCGCCACAATGGACCTACCTGTGTACACTAGATGGATGTGATGGAATGTACTGTCGTCCCTACATTTCAAGAAGAAGTAAGAATTGCAGTTGCAACAAAGCCTTGCTTGCCTACAAAGAGAGCAGCAATTTGGATTTGTTACTATGTTACCTAGAAGAATAACAAACTGTGCAAGGATGGAGGTTGTAGGAGCAAGGAGAAGTTGTCTGTAAAGTTGGTGGATGCCTATTTTCCATTTTGCAGTCCCTTGTCTCCCTCTTGTGGCCTCCTGGAGGCAACTAGCTGTGCAAAAAAAAGACAGCCTGGCGGCCGGCTGTTGCAGTGTTGCCCTCTCAGGCAACACTGAGTGACTGACTGAGCCTCACCGTCTTATATAAAGTTCAGACGGAACTTTGCACGTGTCATAGTGGAGCCCTCAGGATTCCAGAGCCAGCTTTCTGACATCATAATGGGGCCTCAGAGATAAAAGCCTGGGCCCAGGCAGTGTTGGTCAGTGCTGCTCAGCAGGCAGCACTGGACTGGACTGGATTACAGCTGATACAAGGTGTGAAGGAACAAGGGGTGGCTGTGGGCATGCACTTGCTGCCGCTGCCAGTGTTTATCTGCATGGCAGCAGGGCATTTGGGCGTTGCCAGGAAGGCGTTTTTATGTAGATTCCTCCTCTTTCAGCACTGCATTGTGGTGCAAGCAAAAGAAGCAAATCCTGTCTGGCTTCCTCTCCGGCCTTTATTCACCTCCCGTGTAGCTGTGAGTGTGTGAGCCTGCAGGGCCCCATGGAATTGCCTAGAAGTAGGCTGAATCGCTGCAAGGGCTGAACAGCAGTATCGGGCAGGCTCGGGCAACGCGCGGCCCGTTCGGGTTATCGCTTCTCGGCCTTTTGGCTAAGATCAAGTGTAGTATCTGTTCTTATCAGTTTAATATCTGATACGTCCCCTATCTGGGGACCATATATTAAATGGATTTTTAGAACAGGGAGATGGAAATAGAGCTTGCTCTGTCCACTCCACGCATTGACCTGGTATTGCAGTATTTCCAGGACCGGTGCACCCTTTCCTTATGTGTTGACTAAAAGCAGATTCCAAAAGTGTTTTTTGTCTTTGCTATTGTTTCTGTCTTTCTGAAGGGATCTCCCCTTTTAATCCCATTATTTCAACACCTGTTGGACAATGCATGAGTGATAATGAGCTCATTGATTAAATGCAATTAATGAATAGATTGCCACCTCTTGTTGTGTGTCGTCTGTGTTTCTGTGTTTCCGGCATTTCACATTGGAACACCTCATTCACCTTCCTTGTCTTCTCTCCGCCCTCCCTTTTAGGTAAGTTAAAGAGCTGCACCTGAGCCAGCCACTGATTGATTGATTGATTGATTGATTGATTGATTGATTGATTGATTGATTGATTGATTGATTGATGCAGCACAACAGTCAAATAGTGGAGTGGAGTAGGGGAACAGCAAACAGCCAATAAAGCAGCCCGCCCGCTCGCCTGCCCGCCACAATGGACCTACCTGTGTACACTAGATGGATGTGATGGAATGTACTGTCGTCCCTACATTTCAAGAAGAAGTAAGAATTGCAGTTGCAACAAAGCCTTGCTTGCCTACAAAGAGAGCAGCAATTTGGATTTGTTACTATGTTACCTAGAAGAATAACAAACTGTGCAAGGATGGAGGTTGTAGGAGCAAGGAGAAGTTGTCTGTAAAGTTGGTGGATGCCTATTTTCCATTTTGCAGTCCCTTGTCTCCCTCTTGTGGCCTCCTGGAGGCAACTAGCTGTGCAAAAAAAAGACAGCCTGGCGGCCGGCTGTTGCAGTGTTGCCCTCTCAGGCAACACTGAGTGACTGACTGAGCCTCACCGTCTTATATAAAGTTCAGACGGAACTTTGCACGTGTCATAGTGGAGCCCTCAGGATTCCAGAGCCAGCTTTCTGACATCATAATGGGGCCTCAGAGATAAAAGCCTGGGCCCAGGCAGTGTTGGTCAGTGCTGCTCAGCAGGCAGCACTGGACTGGACTGGATTACAGCTGATACAAGGTGTGAAGGAACAAGGGGTGGCTGTGGGCATGCACTTGCTGCCGCTGCCAGTGTTTATCTGCATGGCAGCAGGGCATTTGGGCGTTGCCAGGAAGGCGTTTTTATGTAGATTCCTCCTCTTTCAGCACTGCATTGTGGTGCAAGCAAAAGAAGCAAATCCTGTCTGGCTTCCTCTCCGGCCTTTATTCACCTCCCGTGTAGCTGTGAGTGTGTGAGCCTGCAGGGCCCCATGGAATTGCCTAGAAGTAGGCTGAATCGCTGCAAGGGCTGAACAGCAGTATCGGGCAGGCTCGGGCAACGCGCGGCCCGTTCGGGTTATCGCTTCTCGGCCTTTTGGCTAAGATCAAGTGTAGTATCTGTTCTTATCAGTTTAATATCTGATACGTCCCCTATCTGGGGACCATATATTAAATGGATTTTTAGAACAGGGAGATGGAAATAGAGCTTGCTCTGTCCACTCCACGCATTGACCTGGTATTGCAGTATTTCCAGGACCGGTGCACCCTTTCCTTATGTGTTGACTAAAAGCAGATTCCAAAAGTGTTTTTTGTCTTTGCTATTGTTTCTGTCTTTCTGAAGGGATCTCCCCTTTTAATCCCATTATTTCAACACCTGTTGGACAATGCATGAGTGATAATGAGCTCATTGATTAAATGCAATTAATGAATAGATTGCCACCTCTTGTTGTGTGTCGTCTGTGTTTCTGTGTTTCCGGCATTTCACATTGGAACACCTCATTCACCTTCCTTGTCTTCTCTCCGCCCTCCCTTTTAGGTAAGTTAAAGAGCTGCACCTGAGCCAGCCACTGATTGATTGATTGATTGATTGATTGATTGATTGATTGATTGATGCAGCACAACAGTCAAATAGTGGAGTGGAGTAGGGGAACAGCAAACAGCCAATAAATGCAGCCCGCCCGCTCGCCTGCCCGCCACAATGGACCTACCTGTGTACACTAGATGGATGTGATGGAATGTACTGTCGTCCCTACATTTCAAGAAGAAGTAAGAATTGCAGTTGCAACAAAGCCTTGCTTGCCTACAAAGAGAGCAGCAATTTGGATTTGTTACTATGTTACCTAGAAGAATAACAAACTGTGCAAGGATGGAGGTTGTAGGAGCAAGGAGAAGTTGTCTGTAAAGTTGGTGGATGCCTATTTTCCATTTTGCAGTCCCTTGTCTCCCTCTTGTGGCCTCCTGGAGGCAACTAGCTGTGCAAAAAAAAGACAGCCTGGCGGCCGGCTGTTGCAGTGTTGCCCTCTCAGGCAACACTGAGTGACTGACTGAGCCTCACCGTCTTATATAAAGTTCAGACGGAACTTTGCACGTGTCATAGTGGAGCCCTCAGGATTCCAGAGCCAGCTTTCTGACATCATAATGGGGCCTCAGAGATAAAAGCCTGGGCCCAGGCAGTGTTGGTCAGTGCTGCTCAGCAGGCAGCACTGGACTGGACTGGATTACAGCTGATACAAGGTGTGAAGGAACAAGGGGTGGCTGTGGGCATGCACTTGCTGCCGCTGCCAGTGTTTATCTGCATGGCAGCAGGGCATTTGGGCGTTGCCAGGAAGGCGTTTTTATGTAGATTCCTCCTCTTTCAGCACTGCATTGTGGTGCAAGCAAAAGAAGCAAATCCTGTCTGGCTTCCTCTCCGGCCTTTATTCACCTCCCGTGTAGCTGTGGAGTGTGTGAGCCTGCAGGGCCCCATGGAATTGCCTAGAAGTAGGCTGAATCGCTGCAAGGGCTGAACAGCAGTATCGGGCAGGCTCGGGCAACGCGCGGCCCGTTCGGGTTATCGCTTCTCGGCCTTTTGGCTAAGATCAAGTGTAGTATCTGTTCTTATCAGTTTAATATCTGATACGTCCCCTATCTGGGGACCATATATTAAATGGATTTTTAGAACAGGAGATGGAAATAGAGCTTGCTCTGTCCACTCCACGCATTGACCTGGTATTGCAGTATTTCCAGGACCGGTGCACCCTTTCCTTATGTGTTGACTAAAAGCAGATTCAAAAGTGTTTTTTGTCTTTGCTATTGTTTCTGTCTTTCTGAAGGGATCTCCCTTTTAATCCCATTATTTCAACACCTGTTGGACAATGCATGAGTGCTAATGAGCTCATTGATTAAATGCAATTAATGAATAGATTGCCACCTCTTGTTGTGTGTCGTCTGTGTTTCTGTGTTTCCGGCATTTCACATTGGAACACCTCATTCACCTTCCTTGTTTCTCTCCGCCCTCCCTTTTAGGTAAGTTAAAGAGCTGCACCTGAGCCAGCCACTGATTGATTGATTGATTGATGATTGATTGATTGATTGATTGATTGATTGATTGATGCAGCACACCAGTCAAATAGTGGAGTGGAGTAGGGGAACAGCAAACAGCCAATAAAGCAGCCCGCCCGCTCGCCTGCCCGCCACAATGGACCTACCTGTGTACACTAGATGGATGTGATGGAATGTACTGTCGTCCCTACATTTCAAGAAGAAGTAAGAATTGCAGTTGCAACAAAGCCTTGCTTGCCTACAAAGAGAGCAGCAATTTGGATTTGTTACTATGTTACCTAGAAGAATAACAAACTGTGCAAGGATGGAGGTTGTAGGAGCAAGGAGAAGTTGTCTGTAAAGTTGGTGGATGCCTATTTTCCATTTTGCAGTCCCTTGTCTCCCTCTTGTGGCCTCCTGGAGGCAACTAGCTGTGCAAAAAAAAGACAGCCTGGCGGCCGGCTGTTGCAGTGTTGCCCTCTCAGGCAACACTGAGTGACTGACTGAGCCTCACCGTCTTATATAAAGTTCAGACGGAACTTTGCACGTGTCATAGTGGAGCCCTCAGGATTCCAGAGCCAGCTTTCTGACATCATAATGGGGCCTCAGAGATAAAAGCCTGGGCCCAGGCAGTGTTGGTCAGTGCTGCTCAGCAGGCAGCACTGGACTGGACTGGATTACAGCTGATACAAGGTGTGAAGGAACAAGGGGTGGCTGTGGGCATGCACTTGCTGCCGCTGCCAGTGTTTATCTGCATGGCAGCAGGGCATTTGGGCGTTGCCAGGAAGGCGTTTTTATGTAGATTCCTCCTCTTTCAGCACTGCATTGTGGTGCAAGCAAAAGAAGCAAATCCTGTCTGGCTTCCTCTCCGGCCTTTATTCACCTCCCGTGTAGCTGTGGGTGTGTGAGCCTGCAGGGCCCCATGGAATTGCCTAGAAGTAGGCTGAATCGCTGCAAGGGCTGAACAGCAGTATCGGGCAGGCTCGGGCAACGCGCGGCCCGTTCGGGTTATCGCTTCTCGGCCTTTTGGCTAAGATCAAGTGTAGTATCTGTTCTTATCAGTTTAATATCTGATACGTCCCCTATCTGGGGACCATATATTAAATGGATTTTTAGAACAGGGAGATGGAAATAGAGCTTGCTCTGTCCACTCCACGCATTGACCTGGTATTGCAGTATTTCCAGGACCGGTGCACCCTTTCCTTATGTGTTGACTAAAAGCAGATTCCAAAAGTGTTTTTTGTCTTTGCTATTGTTTCTGTCTTTCTGAAGGGATCTCCCCTTTTAATCCCATTATTTCAACACCTGTTGGACAATGCATGAGTGATAATGAGCTCATTGATTAAATGCAATTAATGAATAGATTGCCACCTCTTGTTGTGTGTCGTCTGTGTTTCTGTGTTTCCGGCATTTCACATTGGAACACCTCATTCACCTTCCTTGTCTTCTCTCCGCCCTCCCTTTTAGGTAAGTTAAAGAGCTGCACCTGAGCCAGCCACTGATTGATTGATTGATTGATTGATTGATTGATTGATTGATTGATTGATTGATTGATTGATTGATGCAGCACAACAGTCAAATAGTGGAGTGGAGTAGGGGAACAGCAAACAGCCAATAAAGCAGCCCGCCCGCTCGCCTGCCCGCCACAATGGACCTACCTGTGTACACTAGATGGATGTGATGGAATGTACTGTCGTCCCTACATTTCAAGAAGAAGTAAGAATTGCAGTTGCAACAAAGCCTTGCTTGCCTACAAAGAGAGCAGCAATTTGGATTTGTTACTATGTTACCTAGAAGAATAACAAACTGTGCAAGGATGGAGGTTGTAGGAGCAAGGAGAAGTTGTCTGTAAAGTTGGTGGATGCCTATTTTCCATTTTGCAGTCCCTTGTCTCCCTCTTGTGGCCTCCTGGAGGCAACTAGCTGTGCAAAAAAAAGACAGCCTGGCGGCCGGCTGTTGCAGTGTTGCCCTCTCAGGCAACACTGAGTGACTGACTGAGCCTCACCGTCTTATATAAAGTTCAGACGGAACTTTGCACGTGTCATAGTGGAGCCCTCAGGATTCCAGAGCCAGCTTTCTGACATCATAATGGGGCCTCAGAGATAAAAGCCTGGGCCCAGGCAGTGTTGGTCAGTGCTGCTCAGCAGGCAGCACTGGACTGGACTGGATTACAGCTGATACAAGGTGTGAAGGAACAAGGGGTGGCTGTGGGCATGCACTTGCTGCCGCTGCCAGTGTTTATCTGCATGGCAGCAGGGCATTTGGGCGTTGCCAGGAAGGCGTTTTTATGTAGATTCCTCCTCTTTCAGCACTGCATTGTGGTGCAAGCAAAAGAAGCAAATCCTGTCTGGCTTCCTCTCCGGCCTTTATTCACCTCCCGTGTAGCTGTGAGTGTGTGAGCCTGCAGGGCCCCATGGAATTGCCTAGAAGTAGGCTGAATCGCTGCAAGGGCTGAACAGCAGTATCGGGCAGGCTCGGGCAACGCGCGGCCCGTTCGGGTTATCGCTTCTCGGCCTTTTGGCTAAGATCAAGTGTAGTATCTGTTCTTATCAGTTTAATATCTGATACGTCCCCTATCTGGGGACCATATATTAAATGGATTTTTAGAACAGGGAGATGGAAATAGAGCTTGCTCTGTCCACTCCACGCATTGACCTGGTATTGCAGTATTTCCAGGACCGGTGCACCCTTTCCTTATGTGTTGACTAAAAGCAGATTCCAAAAGTGTTTTTTGTCTTTGCTATTGTTTCTGTCTTTCTGAAGGGATCTCCCCTTTTAATCCCATTATTTCAACACCTGTTGGACAATGCATGAGTGATAATGAGCTCATTGATTAAATGCAATTAATGAATAGATTGCCACCTCTTGTTGTGTGTCGTCTGTGTTTCTGTGTTTCCGGCATTTCACATTGGAACACCTCATTCACCTTCCTTGTCTTCTCTCCGCCCTCCCTTTTAGGTAAGTTAAAGAGCTGCACCTGAGCCAGCCACTGATTGATTGATTGATTGATTGATTGATTGATTGATTGATTGATTGATTGATTGATGCAGCACAACAGTCAAATAGTGGAGTGGAGTAGGGGAACAGCAAACAGCCAATAAAGCAGCCCGCCCGCTCGCCTGCCCGCCACAATGGACCTACCTGTGTACACTAGATGGATGTGATGGAATGTACTGTCGTCCCTACATTTCAAGAAGAAGTAAGAATTGCAGTTGCAACAAAGCCTTGCTTGCCTACAAAGAGAGCAGCAATTTGGATTTGTTACTATGTTACCTAGAAGAATAACAAACTGTGCAAGGATGGAGGTTGTAGGAGCAAGGAGAAGTTGTCTGTAAAGTTGGTGGATGCCTATTTTCCATTTTGCAGTCCCTTGTCTCCCTCTTGTGGCCTCCTGGAGGCAACTAGCTGTGCAAAAAAAAGACAGCCTGGCGGCCGGCTGTTGCAGTGTTGCCCTCTCAGGCAACACTAGCCTCACCGTCTTATATAAAGTTCAGACGGAACTTTGCACGTGTCATAGTGGAGCCCTCAGGATTCCAGAGCCAGCTTTCTGACATCATAATGGGGCCTCAGAGATAAAAGCCTGGGCCCAGGCAGTGTTGGTCAGTGCTGCTCAGCAGGCAGCACTGGACTGGACTGGATTACAGCTGATACAAGGTGTGAAGGAACAAGGGGTGGCTGTGGGCATGCACTTGCTGCCGCTGCCAGTGTTTATCTGCATGGCAGCAGGGCATTTGGGCGTTGCCAGGAAGGCGTTTTTATGTAGATTCCTCCTCTTTCAGCACTGCATTGTGGTGCAAGCAAAAGAAGCAAATCCTGTCTGGCTTCCTCTCCGGCCTTTATTCACCTCCCGTGTAGCTGTGAGTGTGTGAGCCTGCAGGGCCCCATGGAATTGCCTAGAAGTAGGCTGAATCGCTGCAAGGGCTGAACAGCAGTATCGGGCAGGCTCGGGCAACGCGCGGCCCGTTCGGGTTATCGCTTCTCGGCCTTTTGGCTAAGATCAAGTGTAGTATCTGTTCTTATCAGTTTAATATCTGATACGTCCCCTATCTGGGGACCATATATTAAATGGATTTTTAGAACAGGGAGATGGAAATAGAGCTTGCTCTGTCCACTCCACGCATTGACCTGGTATTGCAGTATTTCCAGGACCGGTGCACCCTTTCCTTATGTGTTGACTAAAAGCAGATTCCAAAAGTGTTTTTTGTCTTTGCTATTGTTTCTGTCTTTCTGAAGGGATCTCCCCTTTTAATCCCATTATTTCAACACCTGTTGGACAATGCATGAGTGATAATGAGCTCATTGATTAAATGCAATTAATGAATAGATTGCCACCTCTTGTTGTGTGTCGTCTGTGTTTCTGTGTTTCCGGCATTTCACATTGGAACACCTCATTCACCTTCCTTGTCTTCTCTCCGCCCTCCCTTTTAGGTAAGTTAAAGAGCTGCACCTGAGCCAGCCACTGATTGATTGATTGATTGATTGATTGATTGATTGATTGATTGATTGATTGATTGATTGATTGATGCAGCACAACAGTCAAATAGTGGAGTGGAGTAGGGGAACAGCAAACAGCCAATAAAGCAGCCCGCCCGCTCGCCTGCCCGCCACAATGGACCTACCTGTGTACACTAGATGGATGTGATGGAATGTACTGTCGTCCCTACATTTCAAGAAGAAGTAAGAATTGCAGTTGCAACAAAGCCTTGCTTGCCTACAAAGAGAGCAGCAATTTGGATTTGTTACTATGTTACCTAGAAGAATAACAAACTGTGCAAGGATGGAGGTTGTAGGAGCAAGGAGAAGTTGTCTGTAAAGTTGGTGGATGCCTATTTTCCATTTTGCAGTCCCTTGTCTCCCTCTTGTGGCCTCCTTGAGGCAACTAGCTGTGCAAAAAAAAGACAGCCTGGCGGCCGGCTGTTGCAGTGTTGCCCTCTCAGGCAACACTGAGTGACTGACTGAGCCTCACCGTCTTATATAAAGTTCAGACGGAACTTTGCACGTGTCATAGTGGAGCCCTCAGGATTCCAGAGCCAGCTTTCTGACATCATAATGGGGCCTCAGAGATAAAAGCCTGGGCCCAGGCAGTGTTGGTCAGTGCTGCTCAGCAGGCAGCACTGGACTGGACTGGATTACAGCTGATACAAGGTGTGAAGGAACAAGGGGTGGCTGTGGGCATGCACTTGCTGCCGCTGCCAGTGTTTATCTGCATGGCAGCAGGGCATTTGGGCGTTGCCAGGAAGGCGTTTTTATGTAGATTCCTCCTCTTTCAGCACTGCATTGTGGTGCAAGCAAAAGAAGCAAATCCTGTCTGGCTTCCTCTCCGGCCTTTATTCACCTCCCGTGTAGCTGTGAGTGTGTGAGCCTGCAGGGCCCCATGGAATTGCCTAGAAGTAGGCTGAATCGCTGCAAGGGCTGAACAGCAGTATCGGGCAGGCTCGGGCAACGCGCGGCCCGTTCGGGTTATCGCTTCTCGGCCTTTTGGCTAAGATCAAGTGTAGTATCTGTTCTTATCAGTTTAATATCTGATACGTCCCCTATCTGGGGACCATATATTAAATGGATTTTTAGAACAGGGAGATGGAAATAGAGCTTGCTCTGTCCACTCCACGCATTGACCTGGTATTGCAGTATTTCCAGGACCGGTGCACCCTTTCCTTATGTGTTGACTAAAAGCAGATTCCAAAAGTGTTTTTTGTCTTTGCTATTGTTTCTGTCTTTCTGAAGGGATCTCCCCTTTTAATCCCATTATTTCAACACCTGTTGGACAATGCATGAGTGATAATGAGCTCATTGATTAAATGCAATTAATGAATAGATTGCCACCTCTTGTTGTGTGTCGTCTGTGTTTCTGTGTTTCCGGCATTTCACATTGGAACACCTCATTCACCTTCCTTGTCTTCTCTCCGCCCTCCCTTTTAGGTAAGTTAAAGAGCTGCACCTGAGCCAGCCACTTGATTGATTGATTGATTGATTGATTGATTGATTGATTGATTGATGCAGCACAACAGTCAAATAGTGGAGTGGAGTAGGGGAACAGCAAACAGCCAATAAAGCAGCCCGCCCGCTCGCCTGCCCGCCACAATGGACCTACCTGTGTACACTAGATGGATGTGATGGAATGTACTGTCGTCCCTACATTTCAAGAAGAAGTAAGAATTGCAGTTGCAACAAAGCCTTGCTTGCCTACAAAGAGAGCAGCAATTTGGATTTGTTACTATGTTACCTAGAAGAATAACAAACTGTGCAAGGATGGAGGTTGTAGGAGCAAGGAGAAGTTGTCTGTAAAGTTGGTGGATGCCTATTTTCCATTTTGCAGTCCCTTGTCTCCCTCTTGTGGCCTCCTGGAGGCAACTAGCTGTGCAAAAAAAAGACAGCCTGGCGGCCGGCTGTTGCAGTGTTGCCCTCTCAGGCAACACTGAGTGACTGACTGAGCCTCACCGTCTTATATAAAGTTCAGACGGAACTTTGCACGTGTCATAGTGGAGCCCTCAGGATTCCAGAGCCAGCTTTCTGACATCATAATGGGGCCTCAGAGATAAAAGCCTGGGCCCAGGCAGTGTTGGTCAGTGCTGCTCAGCAGGCAGCACTGGACTGGACTGGATTACAGCTGATACAAGGTGTGAAGGAACAAGGGGTGGCTGTGGGCATGCACTTGCTGCCGCTGCCAGTGTTTATCTGCATGGCAGCAGGGCATTTGGGCGTTGCCAGGAAGGCGTTTTTATGTAGATTCCTCCTCTTTCAGCACTGCATTGTGGTGCAAGCAAAAGAAGCAAATCCTGTCTGGCTTCCTCTCCGGCCTTTATTCACCTCCCGTGTAGCTGTGAGTGTGTGAGCCTGCAGGGCCCCATGGAATTGCCTAGAAGTAGGCTGAATCGCTGCAAGGGCTGAACAGCAGTATCGGGCAGGCTCGGGCAACGCGCGGCCCGTTCGGGTTATCGCTTCTCGGCCTTTTGGCTAAGATCAAGTGTAGTATCTGTTCTTATCAGTTTAATATCTGATACGTCCCCTATCTGGGGACCATATATTAAATGGATTTTTAGAACAGGGAGATGGAAATAGAGCTTGCTCTGTCCACTCCACGCATTGACCTGGTATTGCAGTATTTCCAGGACCGGTGCACCCTTTCCTTATGTGTTGACTAAAAGCAGATTCCAAAAGTGTTTTTTGTCTTTGCTATTGTTTCTGTCTTTCTGAAGGGATCTCCCCTTTTAATCCCATTATTTCAACACCTGTTGGACAATGCATGAGTGATAATGAGCTCATTGATTAAATGCAATTAATGAATAGATTGCCACCTCTTGTTGTGTGTCGTCTGTGTTTCTGTGTTTCCGGCATTTCACATTGGAACACCTCATTCACCTTCCTTGTCTTCTCTCCGCCCTCCCTTTTAGGTAAGTTAAAGAGCTGCACCTGAGCCAGCCACTTGATTGATTGATTGATTGATTGATTGATTGATTGATTGATTGATGCAGCACAACAGTCAAATAGTGGAGTGGAGTAGGGGAACAGCAAACAGCCAATAAAGCAGCCCGCCCGCTCGCCTGCCCGCCACAATGGACCTACCTGTGTACACTAGATGGATGTGATGGAATGTACTGTCGTCCCTACATTTCAAGAAGAAGTAAGAATTGCAGTTGCAACAAAGCCTTGCTTGCCTACAAAGAGAGCAGCAATTTGGATTTGTTACTATGTTACCTAGAAGAATAACAAACTGTGCAAGGATGGAGGTTGTAGGAGCAAGGAGAAGTTGTCTGTAAAGTTGGTGGATGCCTATTTTCCATTTTGCAGTCCCTTGTCTCCCTCTTGTGGCCTCCTGGAGGCAACTAGCTGTGCAAAAAGAAGACAGCCTGGCGGCCGGCTGTTGCAGTGTTGCCCTCTCAGGCAACACTGAGTGACTGACTGAGCCTCACCGTCTTATATAAAGTTCAGACGGAACTTTGCACGTGTCATAGTGGAGCCCTCAGGATTCCAGAGCCAGCTTTCTGACATCATAATGGGGCCTCAGAGATAAAAGCCTGGGCCCAGGCAGTGTTGGTCAGTGCTGCTCAGCAGGCAGCACTGGACTGGACTGGATTACAGCTGATACAAGGTGTGAAGGAACAAGGGGTGGCTGTGGGCATGCACTTGCTGCCGCTGCCAGTGTTTATCTGCATGGCAGCAGGGCATTTGGGCGTTGCCAGGAAGGCGTTTTTATGTAGATTCCTCCTCTTTCAGCACTGCATTGTGGTGCAAGCAAAAGAAGCAAATCCTGTCTGGCTTCCTCTCCGGCCTTTATTCACCTCCCGTGTAGCTGTGAGTGTGTGAGCCTGCAGGGCCCCATGGAATTGCCTAGAAGTAGGCTGAATCGCTGCAAGGGCTGAACAGCAGTATCGGGCAGGCTCGGGCAACGCGCGGCCCGTTCGGGTTATCGCTTCTCGGCCTTTTGGCTAAGATCAAGTGTAGTATCTGTTCTTATCAGTTTAATATCTGATACGTCCCCTATCTGGGGACCATATATTAAATGGATTTTTAGAACAGGGAGATGGAAATAGAGCTTGCTCTGTCCACTCCACGCATTGACCTGGTATTGCAGTATTTCCAGGACCGGTGCACCCTTTCCTTATGTGTTGACTAAAAGCAGATTCCAAAAGTGTTTTTTGTCTTTGCTATTGTTTCTGTCTTTCTGAAGGGATCTCCCCTTTTAATCCCATTATTTCAACACCTGTTGGACAATGCATGAGTGATAATGAGCTCATTGATTAAATGCAATTAATGAATAGATTGCCACCTCTTGTTGTGTGTCGTCTGTGTTTCTGTGTTTCCGGCATTTCACATTGGAACACCTCATTCACCTTCCTTGTCTTCTCTCCGCCCTCCCTTTTAGGTAAGTTAAAGAGCTGCACCTGAGCCAGCCACTGATTGATTGATTGATTGATTGATTGATTGATTGATTGATTGATTGATTGATTGATGCAGCACAACAGTCAAATAGTGGAGTGGAGTAGGGGAACAGCAAACAGCCAATAAAGCAGCCCGCCCGCTCGCCTGCCCGCCACAATGGACCTACCTGTGTACACTAGATGGATGTGATGGAATGTACTGTCGTCCCTACATTTCAAGAAGAAGTAAGAATTGCAGTTGCAACAAAGCCTTGCTTGCCTACAAAGAGAGCAGCAATTTGGATTTGTTACTATGTTACCTAGAAGAATAACAAACTGTGCAAGGATGGAGGTTGTAGGAGCAAGGAGAAGTTGTCTGTAAAGTTGGTGGATGCCTATTTTCCATTTTGCAGTCCCTTGTCTCCCTCTTGTGGCCTCCTGGAGGCAACTAGCTGTGCAAAAAAAAGACAGCCTGGCGGCCGGCTGTTGCAGTGTTGCCCTCTCAGGCAACACTGAGTGACTGACTGAGCCTCACCGTCTTATATAAAGTTCAGACGGAACTTTGCACGTGTCATAGTGGAGCCCTCAGGATTCCAGAGCCAGCTTTCTGACATCATAATGGGGCCTCAGAGATAAAAGCCTGGGCCCAGGCAGTGTTGGTCAGTGCTGCTCAGCAGGCAGCACTGGACTGGACTGGATTACAGCTGATACAAGGTGTGAAGGAACAAGGGGTGGCTGTGGGCATGCACTTGCTGCCGCTGCCAGTGTTTATCTGCATGGCAGCAGGGCATTTGGGCGTTGCCAGGAAGGCGTTTTTATGTAGATTCCTCCTCTTTCAGCACTGCATTGTGGTGCAAGCAAAAGAAGCAAATCCTGTCTGGCTTCCTCTCCGGCCTTTATTCACCTCCCGTGTAGCTGTGAGTGTGTGAGCCTGCAGGGCCCCATGGAATTGCCTAGAAGTAGGCTGAATCGCTGCAAGGGCTGAACAGCAGTATCGGGCAGGCTCGGGCAACGCGCGGCCCGTTCGGGTTATCGCTTCTCGGCCTTTTGGCTAAGATCAAGTGTAGTATCTGTTCTTATCAGTTTAATATCTGATACGTCCCCTATCTGGGGACCATATATTAAATGGATTTTTAGAACAGGGAGATGGAAATAGAGCTTGCTCTGTCCACTCCACGCATTGACCTGGTATTGCAGTATTTCCAGGACCGGTGCACCCTTTCCTTATGTGTTGACTAAAAGCAGATTCCAAAAGTGTTTTTTGTCTTTGCTATTGTTTCTGTCTTTCTGAAGGGATCTCCCCTTTTAATCCCATTATTTCAACACCTGTTGGACAATGCATGAGTGATAATGAGCTCATTGATTAAATGCAATTAATGAATAGATTGCCACCTCTTGTTGTGTGTCGTCTGTGTTTCTGTGTTTCCGGCATTTCACATTGGAACACCTCATTCACCTTCCTTGTCTTCTCTCCGCCCTCCCTTTTAGGTAAGTTAAAGAGCTGCACCTGAGCCAGCCACTGATTGATTGATTGATTGATTGATTGATTGATTGATTGATTGATTGATTGATGCAGCACAACAGTCAAATAGTGGAGTGGAGTAGGGGAACAGCAAACAGCCAATAAAGCAGCCCGCCCGCTCGCCTGCCCGCCACAATGGACCTACCTGTGTACACTAGATGGATGTGATGGAATGTACTGTCGTCCCTACATTTCAAGAAGAAGTAAGAATTGCAGTTGCAACAAAGCCTTGCTTGCCTACAAAGAGAGCAGCAATTTGGATTTGTTACTATGTTACCTAGAAGAATAACAAACTGTGCAAGGATGGAGGTTGTAGGAGCAAGGAGAAGTTGTCTGTAAAGTTGGTGGATGCCTATTTTCCATTTTGCAGTCCCTTGTCTCCCTCTTGTGGCCTCCTGGAGGCAACTAGCTGTGCAAAAAAAAGACAGCCTGGCGGCCGGCTGTTGCAGTGTTGCCCTCTCAGGCAACACTGAGTGACTGACTGAGCCTCACCGTCTTATATAAAGTTTCAGACGGAACTTTGCACGTGTCATAGTGGAGCCCTCAGGATTCCAGAGCCAGCTTTCTGACATCATAATGGGGCCTCAGAGATAAAAGCCTGGGCCCAGGCAGTGTTGGTCAGTGCTGCTCAGCAGGCAGCACTGGACTGGACTGGATTACAGCTGATACAAGGTGTGAAGGAACAAGGGGTGGCTGTGGGCATGCACTTGCTGCCGCTGCCAGTGTTTATCTGCATGGCAGCAGGGCATTTGGGCGTTGCCAGGAAGGCGTTTTTATGTAGATTCCTCCTCTTTCAGCACTGCATTGTGGTGCAAGCAAAAGAAGCAAATCCTGTCTGGCTTCCTCTCCGGCCTTTATTCACCTCCCGTGTAGCTGTGAGTGTGTGAGCCTGCAGGGCCCCATGGAATTGCCTAGAAGTAGGCTGAATCGCTGCAAGGGCTGAACAGCAGTATCGGGCAGGCTCGGGCAACGCGCGGCCCGTTCGGGTTATCGCTTCTCGGCCTTTTGGCTAAGATCAAGTGTAGTATCTGTTCTTATCAGTTTAATATCTGATACGTCCCCTATCTGGGGACCATATATTAAATGGATTTTTAGAACAGGGAGATGGAAATAGAGCTTGCTCTGTCCACTCCACGCATTGACCTGGTATTGCAGTATTTCCAGGACCGGTGCACCCTTTCCTTATGTGTTGACTAAAAGCAGATTCCAAAAGTGTTTTTTGTCTTTGCTATTGTTTCTGTCTTTCTGAAGGGATCTCCCCTTTTAATCCCATTATTTCAACACCTGTTGGACAATGCATGAGTGATAATGAGCTCATTGATTAAATGCAATTAATGAATAGATTGCCACCTCTTGTTGTGTGTCGTCTGTGTTTCTGTGTTTCCGGCATTTCACATTGGAACACCTCATTCACCTTCCTTGTCTTCTCTCCGCCCTCCCTTTTAGGTAAGTTAAAGAGCTGCACCTGAGCCAGCCACTGATTGATTGATTGATTGATTGATTGATTGATTGATTGATTGATTGATTGATTGATTGATGCAGCACAACAGTCAAATAGTGGAGTGGAGTAGGGGAACAGCAAACAGCCAATAAAGCAGCCCGCCCGCTCGCCTGCCCGCCACAATGGACCTACCTGTGTACACTAGATGGATGTGATGGAATGTACTGTCGTCCCTACATTTCAAGAAGAAGTAAGAATTGCAGTTGCAACAAAGCCTTGCTTGCCTACAAAGAGAGCAGCAATTTGGATTTGTTACTATGTTACCTAGAAGAATAACAAACTGTGCAAGGATGGAGGTTGTAGGAGCAAGGAGAAGTTGTCTGTAAAGTTGGTGGATGCCTATTTTCCATTTTGCAGTCCCTTGTCTCCCTCTTGTGGCCTCCTGGAGGCAACTAGCTGTGCAAAAAAAAGACAGCCTGGCGGCCGGCTGTTGCAGTGTTGCCCTCTCAGGCAACACTGAGTGACTGACTGAGCCTCACCGTCTTATATAAAGTTCAGACGGAACTTTGCACGTGTCATAGTGGAGCCCTCAGGATTCCAGAGCCAGCTTTCTGACATCATAATGGGGCCTCAGAGATAAAAGCCTGGGCCCAGGCAGTGTTGGTCAGTGCTGCTCAGCAGGCAGCACTGGACTGGACTGGATTACAGCTGATACAAGGTGTGAAGGAACAAGGGGTGGCTGTGGGCATGCACTTGCTGCCGCTGCCAGTGTTTATCTGCATGGCAGCAGGGCATTTGGGCGTTGCCAGGAAGGCGTTTTTATGTAGATTCCTCCTCTTTCAGCACTGCATTGTGGTGCAAGCAAAAGAAGCAAATCCTGTCTGGCTTCCTCTCCGGCCTTTATTCACCTCCCGTGTAGCTGTGAGTGTGTGAGCCTGCAGGGCCCCATGGAATTGCCTAGAAGTAGGCTGAATCGCTGCAAGGGCTGAACAGCAGTATCGGGCAGGCTCGGGCAACGCGCGGCCCGTTCGGGTTATCGCTTCTCGGCCTTTTGGCTAAGATCAAGGTATCTGTTCTTATCAGTTTAATATCTGATACGTCCCCTATCTGGGGACCATATATTAAATGGATTTTTAGAACAGGGAGATGGAAATAGAGCTTGCTCTGTCCACTCCACGCATTGACCTGGTATTGCAGTATTTCCAGGACCGGTGCACCCTTTCCTTATGTGTTGACTAAAAGCAGATTCCAAAAGTGTTTTTTGTCTTTGCTATTGTTTCTGTCTTTCTGAAGGGATCTCCCCTTTTAATCCCATTATTTCAACACCTGTTGGACAATGCATGAGTGATAATGAGCTCATTGATTAAATGCAATTAATGAATAGATTGCCACCTCTTGTTGTGTGTCGTCTGTGTTTCTGTGTTTCCGGCATTTCACATTGGAACACCTCATTCACCTTCCTTGTCTTCTCTCCGCCCTCCCTTTTAGGTAAGTTAAAGAGCTGCACCTGAGCCAGCCACTGATTGATTGATTGATTGATTGATTGATTGATTGATTGATTGATTGATTGATTGCAGCACAACAGTCAAATAGTGGAGTGGAGTAGGGGAACAGCAAACAGCCAATAAAGCAGCCCGCCCGCTCGCCTGCCCGCCACAATGGACCTACCTGTGTACACTAGATGGATGTGATGGAATGTACTGTCGTCCCTACATTTCAAGAAGAAGTAAGAATTGCAGTTGCAACAAAGCCTTGCTTGCCTACAAAGAGAGCAGCAATTTGGATTTGTTACTATGTTACCTAGAAGAATAACAAACTGTGCAAGGATGGAGGTTGTAGGAGCAAGGAGAAGTTGTCTGTAAAGTTGGTGGATGCCTATTTTCCATTTTGCAGTCCCTTGTCTCCCTCTTGTGGCCTCCTGGAGGCAACTAGCTGTGCAAAAAAAAGACAGCCTGGCGGCCGGCTGTTGCAGTGTTGCCCTCTCAGGCAACACTGAGTGACTGACTGAGCCTCACCGTCTTATATAAAGTTCAGACGGAACTTTGCACGTGTCATAGTGGAGCCCTCAGGATTCCAGAGCCAGCTTTCTGACATCATAATGGGGCCTCAGAGATAAAAGCCTGGGCCCAGGCAGTGTTGGTCAGCTCAGCAGGCAGCACTGGACTGGACTGGATTACAGCTGATACAAGGTGTGAAGGAACAAGGGGTGGCTGTGGGCATGCACTTGCTGCCGCTGCCAGTGTTTATCTGCATGGCAGCAGGGCATTTGGGCGTTGCCAGGAAGGCGTTTTTATGTAGATTCCTCCTCTTTCAGCACTGCATTGTGGTGCAAGCAAAAGAAGCAAATCCTGTCTGGCTTCCTCTCCGGCCTTTATTCACCTCCCGTGTAGCTGTGAGTGTGTGAGCCTGCAGGGCCCCATGGAATTGCCTAGAAGTAGGCTGAATCGCTGCAAGGGCTGAACAGCAGTATCGGGCAGGCTCGGGCAACGCGCGGCCCGTTCGGGTTATCGCTTCTCGGCCTTTTGGCTAAGATCAAGTGTAGTATCTGTTCTTATCAGTTTAATATCTGATACGTCCCCTATCTGGGGACCATATATTAAATGGATTTTTAGAACAGGGAGATGGAAATAGAGCTTGCTCTGTCCACTCCACGCATTGACCTGGTATTGCAGTATTTCCAGGACCGGTGCACCCTTTCCTTATGTGTTGACTAAAAGCAGATTCCAAAAGTGTTTTTTGTCTTTGCTATTGTTTCTGTCTTTCTGAAGGGATCTCCCCTTTTAATCCCATTATTTCAACACCTGTTGGACAATGCATGAGTGATAATGAGCTCATTGATTAAATGCAATTAATGAATAGATTGCCACCTCTTGTTGTGTGTCGTCTGTGTTTCTGTGTTTCCGGCATTTCACATTGGAACACCTCATTCACCTTCCTTGTCTTCTCTCCGCCCTCCCTTTTAGGTAAGTTAAAGAGCTGCACCTGAGCCAGCCACTGATTGATTGATTGATTGATTGATTGATTGATTGATTGATTGATGCAGCACAACAGTCAAATAGTGGAGTGGAGTAGGGGAACAGCAAACAGCCAATAAAGCAGCCCGCCCGCTCGCCTGCCCGCCACAATGGACCTACCTGTGTACACTAGATGGATGTGATGGAATGTACTGTCGTCCCTACATTTCAAGAAGAAGTAAGAATTGCAGTTGCAACAAAGCCTTGCTTGCCTACAAAGAGAGCAGCAATTTGGATTTGTTACTATGTTACCTAGAAGAATAACAAACTGTGCAAGGATGGAGGTTGTAGGAGCAAGGAGAAGTTGTCTGTAAAGTTGGTGGATGCCTATTTTCCATTTTGCAGTCCCTTGTCTCCCTCTTGTGGCCTCCTGGAGGCAACTAGCTGTGCAAAAAAAAGACAGCCTGGCGGCCGGCTGTTGCAGTGTTGCCCTCTCAGGCAACACTGAGTGACTGACTGAGCCTCACCGTCTTATATAAAGTTCAGACGGAACTTTGCACGTGTCATAGTGGAGCCCTCAGGATTCCAGAGCCAGCTTTCTGACATCATAATGGGGCCTCAGAGATAAAAGCCTGGGCCCAGGCAGTGTTGGTCAGTGCTGCTCAGCAGGCAGCACTGGACTGGACTGGATTACAGCTGATACAAGGTGTGAAGGAACAAGGGGTGGCTGTGGGCATGCACTTGCTGCCGCTGCCAGTGTTTATCTGCATGGCAGCAGGGCATTTGGGCGTTGCCAGGAAGGCGTTTTTATGTAGATTCCTCCTCTTTCAGCACTGCATTGTGGTGCAAGCAAAAGAAGCAAATCCTGTCTGGCTTCCTCTCCGGCCTTTATTCACCTCCCGTGTAGCTGTGAGTGTGTGAGCCTGCAGGGCCCCATGGAATTGCCTAGAAGTAGGCTGAATCGCTGCAAGGGCTGAACAGCAGTATCGGGCAGGCTCGGGCAACGCGCGGCCCGTTCGGGTTATCGCTTCTCGGCCTTTTGGCTAAGATCAAGTGTAGTATCTGTTCTTATCAGTTTAATATCTGATACGTCCCCTATCTGGGGACCATATATTAAATGGATTTTTAGAACAGGGAGATGGAAATAGAGCTTGCTCTGTCCACTCCACGCATTGACCTGGTATTGCAGTATTTCCTGGACCGGTGCACCCTTTCCTTATGTGTTGACTAAAAGCAGATTCCAAAAGTGTTTTTTGTCTTTGCTATTGTTTCTGTCTTTCTGAAGGGATCTCCCCTTTTAATCCCATTATTTCAACACCTGTTGGACAATGCATGAGTGATAATGAGCTCATTGATTAAATGCAATTAATGAATAGATTGCCACCTCTTGTTGTGTGTCGTCTGTGTTTCTGTGTTTCCGGCATTTCACATTGGAACACCTCATTCACCTTCCTTGTCTTCTCTCCGCCCTCCCTTTTAGGTAAGTTAAAGAGCTGCACCTGAGCCAGCCACTGATTGATTGATTGATTGATTGATTGATTGATTGATTGATTGATTGATTGATTGATTGATTGATTGATGCAGCACAACAGTCAAATAGTGGAGTGGAGTAGGGGAACAGCAAACAGCCAATAAAGCAGCCCGCCCGCTCGCCTGCCCGCCACAATGGACCTACCTGTGTACACTAGATGGATGTGATGGAATGTACTGTCGTCCCTACATTTCAAGAAGAAGTAAGAATTGCAGTTGCAACAAAGCCTTGCTTGCCTACAAAGAGAGCAGCAATTTGGATTTGTTACTATGTTACCTAGAAGAATAACAAACTGTGCAAGGATGGAGGTTGTAGGAGCAAGGAGAAGTTGTCTGTAAAGTTGGTGGATGCCTATTTTCCATTTTGCAGTCCCTTGTCTCCCTCTTGTGGCCTCCTGGAGGCAACTAGCTGTGCAAAAAAAAGACAGCCTGGCGGCCGGCTGTTGCAGTGTTGCCCTCTCAGGCAACACTGAGTGACTGACTGAGCCTCACCGTCTTATATAAAGTTCAGACGGAACTTTGCACGTGTCATAGTGGAGCCCTCAGGATTCCAGAGCCAGCTTTCTGACATCATAATGGGGCCTCAGAGATAAAAGCCTGGGCCCAGGCAGTGTTGGTCAGTGCTGCTCAGCAGGCAGCACTGGACTGGACTGGATTACAGCTGATACAAGGTGTGAAGGAACAAGGGGTGGCTGTGGGCATGCACTTGCTGCCGCTGCCAGTGTTTATCTGCATGGCAGCAGGGCATTTGGGCGTTGCCAGGAAGGCGTTTTTATGTAGATTCCTCCTCTTTCAGCACTGCATTGTGGTGCAAGCAAAAGAAGCAAATCCTGTCTGGCTTCCTCTCCGGCCTTTATTCACCTCCCGTGTAGCTGTGAGTGTGTGAGCCTGCAGGGCCCCATGGAATTGCCTAGAAGTAGGCTGAATCGCTGCAAGGGCTGAACAGCAGTATCGGGCAGGCTCGGGCAACGCGCGGCCCGTTCGGGTTATCGCTTCTCGGCCTTTTGGCTAAGATCAAGTGTAGTATCTGTTCTTATCAGTTTAATATCTGATACGTCCCCTATCTGGGGACCATATATTAAATGGATTTTTAGAACAGGGAGATGGAAATAGAGCTTGCTCTGTCCACTCCACGCATTGACCTGGTATTGCAGTATTTCCAGGACCGGTGCACCCTTTCCTTATGTGTTGACTAAAAGCAGATTCCAAAAGTGTTTTTTGTCTTTGCTATTGTTTCTGTCTTTCTGAAGGGATCTCCCCTTTTAATCCCATTATTTCAACACCTGTTGGACAATGCATGAGTGATAATGAGCTCATTGATTAAATGCAATTAATGAATAGATTGCCACCTCTTGTTGTGTGTCGTCTGTGTTTCTGTGTTTCCGGCATTTCACATTGGAACACCTCATTCACCTTCCTTGTCTTCTCTCCGCCCTCCCTTTTAGGTAAGTTAAAGAGCTGCACCTGAGCCAGCCACTGATTGATTGATTGATTGATTGATTGATTGATTGATTGATTGATGCAGCACAACAGTCAAATAGTGGAGTGGAGTAGGGGAACAGCAAACAGCCAATAAAGCAGCCCGCCCGCTCGCCTGCCCGCCACAATGGACCTACCTGTGTACACTAGATGGATGTGATGGAATGTACTGTCGTCCCTACATTTCAAGAAGAAGTAAGAATTGCAGTTGCAACAAAGCCTTGCTTGCCTACAAAGAGAGCAGCAATTTGGATTTGTTACTATGTTACCTAGAAGAATAACAAACTGTGCAAGGATGGAGGTTGTAGGAGCAAGGAGAAGTTGTCTGTAAAGTTGGTGGATGCCTATTTTCCATTTTGCAGTCCCTTGTCTCCCTCTTGTGGCCTCCTGGAGGCAACTAGCTGTGCAAAAAAAAGACAGCCTGGCGGCCGGCTGTTGCAGTGTTGCCCTCTCAGGCAACACTGAGTGACTGACTGAGCCTCACCGTCTTATATAAAGTTCAGACGGAACTTTGCACGTGTCATAGTGGAGCCCTCAGGATTCCAGAGCCAGCTTTCTGACATCATAATGGGGCCTCAGAGATAAAAGCCTGTGCCCAAGCGAGTGTTGGTCAGTGCTGCTCAGCAGGCAGCACTGGACTGGACTGGATTACAGCTGATACAAGGTGTGAAGGAACAAGGGGTGGCTGTGGGCATGCACTTGCTGCCGCTGCCAGTGTTTATCTGCATGGCAGCAGGGCATTTGGGCGTTGCCAGGAAGGCGTTTTTATGTAGATTCCTCCTCTTTCAGCACTGCATTGTGGTGCAAGCAAAAGAAGCAAATCCTGTCTGGCTTCCTCTCCGGCCTTTATTCACCTCCCGTGTAGCTGTGAGTGTGTGAGCCTGCAGGGCCCCATGGAATTGCCTAGAAGTAGGCTGAATCGCTGCAAGGGCTGAACAGCAGTATCGGGCAGGCTCGGGCAACGCGCGGCCCGTTCGGGTTATCGCTTCTCGGCCTTTTGGCTAAGATCAAGTGTAGTATCTGTTCTTATCAGTTTAATATCTGATACGTCCCCTATCTGGGGACCATATATTAAATGGATTTTTAGAACAGGGAGATGGAAATAGAGCTTGCTCTGTCCACTCCACGCATTGACCTGGTATTGCAGTATTTCCAGGACCGGTGCACCCTTTCCTTATGTGTTGACTAAAAGCAGATTCCAAAAGTGTTTTTTGTCTTTGCTATTGTTTCTGTCTTTCTGAAGGGATCTCCCCTTTTAATCCCATTATTTCAACACCTGTTGGACAATGCATGAGTGATAATGAGCTCATTGATTAAATGCAATTAATGAATAGATTGCCACCTCTTGTTGTGTGTCGTCTGTGTTTCTGTGTTTCCGGCATTTCACATTGGAACACCTCATTCACCTTCCTTGTCTTCTCTCCGCCCTCCCTTTTAGGTAAGTTAAAGAGCTGCACCTGAGCCAGCCACTGATTGATTGATTGATTGATTGATTGATTGATTGATTGATTGATTGATTGATTGATTGATTGATGCAGCACAACAGTCAAATAGTGGAGTGGAGTAGGGGAACAGCAAACAGCCAATAAAGCAGCCCGCCCGCTCGCCTGCCCGCCACAATGGACCTACCTGTGTACACTAGATGGATGTGATGGAATGTACTGTCGTCCCTACATTTCAAGAAGAAGTAAGAATTGCAGTTGCAACAAAGCCTTGCTTGCCTACAAAGAGAGCAGCAATTTGGATTTGTTACTATGTTACCTAGAAGAATAACAAACTGTGCAAGGATGGAGGTTGTAGGAGCAAGGAGAAGTTGTCTGTAAAGTTGGTGGATGCCTATTTTCCATTTTGCAGTCCCTTGTCTCCCTCTTGTGGCCTCCTGGAGGCAACTAGCTGTGCAAAAAAAAGACAGCCTGGCGGCCGGCTGTTGCAGTGTTGCCCTCTCAGGCAACACTGAGTGACTGACTGAGCCTCACCGTCTTATATAAAGTTCAGACGGAACTTTGCACGTGTCATAGTGGAGCCCTCAGGATTCCAGAGCCAGCTTTCTGACATCATAATGGGGCCTCAGAGATAAAAGCCTGGGCCCAGGCAGTGTTGGTCAGTGCTGCTCAGCAGGCAGCACTGGACTGGACTGGATTACAGCTGATACAAGGTGTGAAGGAACAAGGGGTGGCTGTGGGCATGCACTTGCTGCCGCTGCCAGTGTTTATCTGCATGGCAGCAGGGCATTTGGGCGTTGCCAGGAAGGCGTTTTTATGTAGATTCCTCCTCTTTCAGCACTGCATTGTGGTGCAAGCAAAAGAAGCAAATCCTGTCTGGCTTCCTCTCCGGCCTTTATTCACCTCCCGTGTAGCTGTGAGTGTGTGAGCCTGCAGGGCCCCATGGAATTGCCTAGAAGTAGGCTGAATCGCTGCAAGGGCTGAACAGCAGTATCGGGCAGGCTCGGGCAACGCGCGGCCCGTTCGGGTTATCGCTTCTCGGCCTTTTGGCTAAGATCAAGTGTAGTATCTGTTCTTATCAGTTTAATATCTGATACGTCCCCTATCTGGGGACCATATATTAAATGGATTTTTAGAACAGGGAGATGGAAATAGAGCTTGCTCTGTCCACTCCACGCATTGACCTGGTATTGCAGTATTTCCAGGACCGGTGCACCCTTTCCTTATGTGTTGACTAAAAGCAGATTCCAAAAGTGTTTTTTGTCTTTGCTATTGTTTCTGTCTTTCTGAAGGGATCTCCCCTTTTAATCCCATTATTTCAACACCTGTTGGACAATGCATGAGTGATAATGAGCTCATTGATTAAATGCAATTAATGAATAGATTGCCACCTCTTGTTGTGTGTCGTCTGTGTTTCTGTGTTTCCGGCATTTCACATTGGAACACCTCATTCACCTTCCTTGTCTTCTCTCCGCCCTCCCTTTTAGGTAAGTTAAAGAGCTGCACCTGAGCCAGCCACTGATTGATTGATTGATTGATTGATTGATTGATTGATTGATTGATTGATTGATTGATTGATGCAGCACAACAGTCAAATAGTGGAGTGGAGTAGGGGAACAGCAAACAGCCAATAAAGCAGCCCGCCCGCTCGCCTGCCCGCCACAATGGACCTACCTGTGTACACTAGATGGATGTGATGGAATGTACTGTCGTCCCTACATTTCAAGAAGAAGTAAGAATTGCAGTTGCAACAAAGCCTTGCTTGCCTACAAAGAGAGCAGCAATTTGGATTTGTTACTATGTTACCTAGAAGAATAACAAACTGTGCAAGGATGGAGGTTGTAGGAGCAAGGAGAAGTTGTCTGTAAAGTTGGTGGATGCCTATTTTCCATTTTGCAGTCCCTTGTCTCCCTCTTGTGGCCTCCTGGAGGCAACTAGCTGTGCAAAAAAAAGACAGCCTGGCGGCCGGCTGTTGCAGTGTTGCCCTCTCAGGCAACACTGAGTGACTGACTGAGCCTCACCGTCTTATATAAAGTTCAGACGGAACTTTGCACGTGTCATAGTGGAGCCCTCAGGATTCCAGAGCCAGCTTTCTGACATCATAATGGGGCCTCAGAGATAAAAGCCTGGGCCCAGGCAGTGTTGGTCAGTGCTGCTCAGCAGGCAGCACTGGACTGGACTGGATTACAGCTGATACAAGGTGTGAAGGAACAAGGGGTGGCTGTGGGCATGCACTTGCTGCCGCTGCCAGTGTTTATCTGCATGGCAGCAGGGCATTTGGGCGTTGCCAGGAAGGCGTTTTTATGTAGATTCCTCCTCTTTCAGCACTGCATTGTGGTGCAAGCAAAAGAAGCAAATCCTGTCTGGCTTCCTCTCCGGCCTTTATTCACCTCCCGTGTAGCTGTGAGTGTGTGAGCCTGCAGGGCCCCATGGAATTGCCTAGAAGTAGGCTGAATCGCTGCAAGGGCTGAACAGCAGTATCGGGCAGGCTCGGGCAACGCGCGGCCCGTTCGGGTTATCGCTTCTCGGCCTTTTGGCTAAGATCAAGTGTAGTATCTGTTCTTATCAGTTTAATATCTGATACGTCCCCTATCTGGGGACCATATATTAAATGGATTTTTAGAACAGGGAGATGGAAATAGAGCTTGCTCTGTCCACTCCACGCATTGACCTGGTATTGCAGTATTTCCAGGACCGGTGCACCCTTTCCTTATGTGTTGACTAAAAGCAGATTCCAAAAGTGTTTTTTGTCTTTGCTATTGTTTCTGTCTTTCTGAAGGGATCTCCCCTTTTAATCCCATTATTTCAACACCTGTTGGACAATGCATGAGTGATAATGAGCTCATTGATTAAATGCAATTAATGAATAGATTGCCACCTCTTGTTGTGTGTCGTCTGTGTTTCTGTGTTTCCGGCATTTCACATTGGAACACCTCATTCACCTTCCTTGTCTTCTCTCCGCCCTCCCTTTTAGGTAAGTTAAAGAGCTGCACCTGAGCCAGCCACTGATTGATTGATTGATTGATTGATTGATTGATTGATTGATTGATTGATTGATGCAGCACAACAGTCAAATAGTGGAGTGGAGTAGGGGAACAGCAAACAGCCAATAAAGCAGCCCGCCCGCTCGCCTGCCCGCCACAATGGACCTACCTGTGTACACTAGATGGATGTGATGGAATGTACTGTCGTCCCTACATTTCAAGAAGAAGTAAGAATTGCAGTTGCAACAAAGCCTTGCTTGCCTACAAAGAGAGCAGCAATTTGGATTTGTTACTATGTTACCTAGAAGAATAACAAACTGTGCAAGGATGGAGGTTGTAGGAGCAAGGAGAAGTTGTCTGTAAAGTTGGTGGATGCCTATTTTCCATTTTGCAGTCCCTTGTCTCCCTCTTGTGGCCTCCTGGAGGCAACTAGCTGTGCAAAAAAAAGACAGCCTGGCGGCCGGCTGTTGCAGTGTTGCCCTCTCAGGCAACACTGAGTGACTGACTGAGCCTCACCGTCTTATATAAAGTTCAGACGGAACTTTGCACGTGTCATAGTGGAGCCCTCAGGATTCCAGAGCCAGCTTTCTGACATCATAATGGGGCCTCAGAGATAAAAGCCTGGGCCCAGGCAGTGTTGGTCAGTGCTGCTCAGCAGGCAGCACTGGACTGGACT
This sequence comes from Rhinoderma darwinii, assembly GCF_050947455.1. NCBI lineage: Eukaryota > Metazoa > Chordata > Amphibia > Anura > Rhinodermatidae > Rhinoderma > Rhinoderma darwinii. The sequence continues at coordinate 377,609 of NW_027461819.1, forward strand.
GGATTACAGCTGATACAAGGTGTGAAGGAACAAGGGGTGGCTGTGGGCATGCACTTGCTGCCGCTGCCAGTGTTTATCTGCATGGCAGCAGGGCATTTGGGCGTTGCCAGGAAGGCGTTTTTATGTAGATTCCTCCTCTTTCAGCACTGCATTGTGGTGCAAGCAAAAGAAGCAAATCCTGTCTGGCTTCCTCTCCGGCCTTTATTCACCTCCCGTGTAGCTGTGAGTGTGTGAGCCTGCAGGGCCCCATGGAATTGCCTAGAAGTAGGCTGAATCGCTGCAAGGGCTGAACAGCAGTATCGGGCAGGCTCGGGCAACGCGCGGCCCGTTCGGGTTATCGCTTCTCGGCCTTTTGGCTAAGATCAAGTGTAGTATCTGTTCTTATCAGTTTAATATCTGATACGTCCCCTATCTGGGGACCATATATTAAATGGATTTTTAGAACAGGGAGATGGAAATAGAGCTTGCTCTGTCCACTCCACGCATTGACCTGGTATTGCAGTATTTCCAGGACCGGTGCACCCTTTCCTTATGTGTTGACTAAAAGCAGATTCCAAAAGTGTTTTTTGTCTTTGCTATTGTTTCTGTCTTTCTGAAGGGATCTCCCCTTTTAATCCCATTATTTCAACACCTGTTGGACAATGCATGAGTGATAATGAGCTCATTGATTAAATGCAATTAATGAATAGATTGCCACCTCTTGTTGTGTGTCGTCTGTGTTTCTGTGTTTCCGGCATTTCACATTGGAACACCTCATTCACCTTCCTTGTCTTCTCTCCGCCCTCCCTTTTAGGTAAGTTAAAGAGCTGCACCTGAGCCAGCCACTGATTGATTGATTGATTGATTGATTGATTGATTGATTGATTGATTGATGCAGCACAACAGTCAAATAGTGGAGTGGAGTAGGGGAACAGCAAACAGCCAATAAAGCAGCCCGCCCGCTCGCCTGCCCGCCACAATGGACCTACCTGTGTACACTAGATGGATGTGATGGAATGTACTGTCGTCCCTACATTTCAAGAAGAAGTAAGAATTGCAGTTGCAACAAAGCCTTGCTTGCCTACAAAGAGAGCAGAAATTTGGATTTGTTACTATGTTACCTAGAAGAATAACAAACTGTGCAAGGATGGAGGTTGTAGGAGCAAGGAGAAGTTGTCTGTAAAGTTGGTGGATGCCTATTTTCCATTTTGCAGTCTCTTGTCTCCCTCTTGTGGCCTCCTGGAGGCAACTAGCTGTGCAAAAAAAAGACAGCCTGGCGGCCGGCTGTTGCAGTGTTGCCCTCTCAGGCAACACTGAGTGACTGACTGAGCCTCACCGTCTTATATAAAGTTCAGACGGAACTTTGCACGTGTCATAGTGGAGCCCTCAGGATTCCAGAGCCAGCTTTCTGACATCATAATGGGGCCTCAGAGATAAAAGCCTGGGCCCAGGCAGTGTTGGTCAGTGCTGCTCAGCAGGCAGCACTGGACTGGACTGGATTACAGCTGATACAAGGTGTGAAGGAACAAGGGGTGGCTGTGGGCATGCACTTGCTGCCGCTGCCAGTGTTTATCTGCATGGCAGCAGGGCATTTGGGCGTTGCCAGGAAGGCGTTTTTATGTAGATTCCTCCTCTTTCAGCACTGCATTGTGGTGCAAGCAAAAGAAGCAAATCCTGTCTGGCTTCCTCTCCGGCCTTTATTCACCTCCCGTGTAGCTGTGAGTGTGTGAGCCTGCAGGGCCCCATGGAATTGCCTAGAAGTAGGCTGAATCGCTGCAAGGGCTGAACAGCAGTATCGGGCAGGCTCGGTCAACGCGCGGCCCGTTCGGGTTATCGCTTCTCGGCCTTTTGGCTAAGATCAAGTGTAGTATCTGTTCTTATCAGTTTAATATCTGATACGTCCCCTATCTGGGGACCATATATTAAATGGATTTTTTAGAACAGGGAGATGGAAATAGAGCTTGCTCTGTCCACTCCACGCATTGACCTGGTATTGCAGTATTTCCAGGACCGGTGCACCCTTTCCTTATGTGTTGACTAAAAGCAGATTCCAAAAGTGTTTTTTGTCTTTGCTATTGTTTCTGTCTTTCTGAAGGGATCTCCCCTTTTAATCCCATTATTTCAACACCTGTTGGACAATGCATGAGTGATAATGAGCTCATTGATTAAATGCAATTAATGAATAGATTGCCACCTCTTGTTGTGTGTCGTCTGTGTTTCTGTGTTTCCGGCATTTCACATTGGAACACCTCATTCACCTTCCTTGTCTTCTCTCCGCCCTCCCTTTTAGGTAAGTTAAAGAGCTGCACCTGAGCCAGCCACTGATTGATTGATTGATTGATTGATTGATTGATTGATTGATTGATTGATTGATGCAGCACAACAGTCAAATAGTGGAGTGGAGTAGGGGAACAGCAAACAGCCAATAAAGCAGCCCGCCCGCTCGCCTGCCCGCCACAATGGACCTACCTGTGTACACTAGATGGATGTGATGGAATGTACTGTCGTCCCTACATTTCAAGAAGAAGTAAGAATTGCAGTTGCAACAAAGCCTTGCTTGCCTACAAAGAGAGCAGCAATTTGGATTTGTTACTATGTTACCTAGAAGAATAACAAACTGTGCAAGGATGGAGGTTGTAGGAGCAAGGAGAAGTTGTCTGTAAAGTTGGTGGATGCCTATTTTCCATTTTGCAGTCCCTTGTCTCCCTCTTGTGGCCTCCTGGAGGCAACTAGCTGTGCAAAAAAAAGACAGCCTGGCGGCCGGCTGTTGCAGTGTTGCCCTCTCAGGCAACACTGAGTGACTGACTGAGCCTCACCGTCTTATATAAAGTTCAGACGGAACTTTGCACGTGTCATAGTGGAGCCCTCAGGATTCCAGAGCCAGCTTTCTGACATCATAATGGGGCCTCAGAGATAAAAGCCTGGGCTCAGGCAGTGTTGGTCAGTGCTGCTCAGCAGGCAGCACTGGACTGGACTGGATTACAGCTGATACAAGGTGTGAAGGAACAAGGGGTGGCTGTGGGCATGCACTTGCTGCCGCTGCCAGTGTTTATCTGCATGGCAGCAGGGCATTTGGGCGTTGCCAGGAAGGCGTTTTTATGTAGATTCCTCCTCTTTCAGCACTGCATTGTGGTGCAAGCAAAAGAAGCAAATCCTGTCTGGCTTCCTCTCCGGCCTTTATTCACCTCCCGTGTAGCTGTGAGTGTGTGAGCCTGCAGGGCCCCATGGAATTGCCTAGAAGTAGGCTGAATCGCTGCAAGGGCTGAACAGCAGTATCGGGCAGGCTCGGGCAACGCGCGGCCCGTTCGGGTTATCGCTTCTCGGCCTTTTGGCTAAGATCAAGTGTAGTATCTGTTCTTATCAGTTTAATATCTGATACGTCCCCTATCTGGGGACCATATATTAAATGGATTTTTAGAACAGGGAGATGGAAATAGAGCTTGCTTTGTCCACTCCACGCATTGACCTGGTATTGCAGTATTTCCAGGACCGGTGCACCCTTTCCTTATGTGTTGACTAAAAGCAGATTCCAAAAGTGTTTTTTGTCTTTGCTATTGTTTCTGTCTTTCTGAAGGGATCTCCCCTTTTAATCCCATTATTTCAACACCTGTTGGACAATGCATGAGTGATAATGAGCTCATTGATTAAATGCAATTAATGAATAGATTGCCACCTCTTGTTGTGTGTCGTCTGTGTTTCTGTGTTTCCGGCATTTCACATTGGAACACCTCATTCACCTTCCTTGTCTTCTCTCCGCCCTCCCTTTTAGGTAAGTTAAAGAGCTGCACCTGAGCCAGCCACTGATTGATTGATTGATTGATTGATTGATTGATTGATTGATTGATTGATTGATGCAGCACAACAGTCAAATAGTGGAGTGGAGTAGGGGAACAGCAAACAGCCAATAAAGCAGCCCGCCCTCTCGCCTGCCCGCCACAATGGACCTACCTGTGTACACTAGATGGATGTGATGGAATGTACTGTCGTCCCTACATTTCAAGAAGAAGTAAGAATTGCAGTTGCAACAAAGCCTTGCTTGCCTACAAAGAGAGCAGCAATTTGGATTTGTTACTATGTTACCTAGAAGAATAACAAACTGTGCAAGGATGGAGGTTGTAGGAGCAAGGAGAAGTTGTCTGTAAAGTTGGTGGATGCCTATTTTCCATTTTGCAGTCCCTTGTCTCCCTCTTGTGGCCTCCTGGAGGCAACTAGCTGTGCAAAAAAAAGACAGCCTGGCGGCCGGCTGTTGCAGTGTTGCCCTCTCAGGCAACACTGAGTGACTGACTGAGCCTCACCGTCTTATATAAAGTTCAGACGGAACTTTGCACGTGTCATAGTGGAGCCCTCAGGATTCCAGAGCCAGCTTTCTGACATCATAATGGGGCCTCAGAGATAAAAGCCTGGGCCCAGGCAGTGTTGGTCAGTGCTGCTCAGCAGGCAGCACTGGACTGGACTGGATTACAGCTGATACAAGGTGTGAAGGAACAAGGGGTGGCTGTGGGCATGCACTTGCTGCCGCTGCCAGTGTTTATCTGCATGGCAGCAGGGCATTTGGGCGTTGCCAGGAAGGCATTTTTATGTAGATTCCTCCTCTTTCAGCACTGCATTGTGGTGCAAGCAAAAGAAGCAAATCCTGTCTGGCTTCCTCTCCGGCCTTTATTCACCTCCCGTGTAGCTGTGAGTGTGTGAGCCTGCAGGGCCCCATGGAATTGCCTAGAAGTAGGCTGAATCGCTGCAAGGGCTGAACAGCAGTATCGGGCAGGCTCGGGCAACGCGCGGCCCGTTCGGGTTATCGCTTCTCGGCCATTTGGCTAAGATCAAGTGTAGTATCTGTTCTTATCAGTTTAATATCTGATACGTCCCCTATCTGGGGACCATATATTAAATGGATTTTTAGAACAGGGAGATGGAAATAGAGCTTGCTCTGTCCACTCCACGCATTGACCTGGTATTGCAGTATTTCCAGGACCGGTGCACCCTTTCCTTATGTGTTGACTAAAAGCAGATTCCAAAAGTGTTTTTTGTCTTTGCTATTGTTTCTGTCTTTCTGAAGGGATCTCCCCTTTTAATCCCATTATTTCAACACCTGTTGGACAATGCATGAGTGATAATGAGCTCATTGATTAAATGCAATTAATGAATAGATTGCCACCTCTTGTTGTGTGTCGTCTGTGTTTCTGTGTTTCCGGCATTTCACATTGGAACACCTCATTCACCTTCCTTGTCTTCTCTCCGCCCTCCCTTTTAGGTAAGTTAAAGAGCTGCACCTGAGCCAGCCACTGATTGATTGATTGATTGATTGATTGATTGATTGATTGATTGATTGATTGATTGATGCAGCACAACAGTCAAATAGTGGAGTGGAGTAGGGGAACAGCAAACAGCCAATAAAGCAGCCCGCCCGCTCGCCTGCCCGCCACAATGGACCTACCTGTGTACACTAGATGGATGTGATGGAATGTACTGTCGTCCCTACATTTCAAGAAGAAGTAAGAATTGCAGTTGCAACAAAGCCTTGCTTGCCTACAAAGAGAGCAGCAATTTGGATTTGTTACTATGTTACCTAGAAGAATAACAAACTGTGCAAGGATGGAGGTTGTAGGAGCAAGGAGAAGTTGTCTGTAAAGTTGGTGGATGCCTATTTTCCATTTTGCAGTCCCTTGTCTCCCTCTTGTGGCCTCCTGGAGGCAACTAGCTGTGCAAAAAAAAGACAGCCTGGCGGCCGGCTGTTGCAGTGTTGCCCTCTCAGGCAACACTGAGTGACTGACTGAGCCTCACCGTCTTATATAAAGTTCAGACGGAACTTTGCACGTGTCATAGTGGAGCCCTCAGGATTCCAGAGCCAGCTTTCTGACATCATAATGGGGCCTCAGAGATAAAAGCCTGGGCCCAGGCAGTGTTGGTCAGTGCTGCTCAGCAGGCAGCACTGGACTGGACTGGATTACAGCTGATACAAGGTGTGAAGGAACAAGGGGTGGCTGTGGGCATGCACTTGCTGCCGCTGCCAGTGTTTATCTGCATGGCAGCAGGGCATTTGGGCGTTGCCAGGAAGGCGTTTTTATGTAGATTCCTCCTCTTTCAGCACTGCATTGTGGTGCAAGCAAAAGAAGCAAATCCTGTCTGGCTTCCTCTCCGGCCTTTATTCACCTCCCGTGTAGCTGTGAGTGTGTGAGCCTGCAGGGCCCCATGGAATTGCCTAGAAGTAGGCTGAATCGCTGCAAGGGCTGAACAGCAGTATCGGGCAGGCTCGGGCAACGCGCGGCCCGTTCGGGTTATCGCTTCTCGGCCTTTTGGCTAAGATCAAGTGTAGTATCTGTTCTTATCAGTTTAATATCTGATACGTCCCCTATCTGGGGACCATATATTAAATGGATTTTTAGAACAGGGAGATGGAAATAGAGCTTGCTCTGTCCACTCCACGCATTGACCTGGTATTGCAGTATTTCCAGGACCGGTGCACCCTTTCCTTATGTGTTGACTAAAAGCAGATTCCAAAAGTGTTTTTTGTCTTTGCTATTGTTTCTGTCTTTCTGAAGGGATCTCCCCTTTTAATCCCATTATTTCAACACCTGTTGGACAATGCATGAGTGATAATGAGCTCATTGATTAAATTCAATTAATGAATAGATTGCCACCTCTTGTTGTGTGTCGTCTGTGTTTCTGTGTTTCCGGCATTTCACATTGGAACACCTCATTCACCTTCCTTGTCTTCTCTCCGCCCTCCCTTTTAGGTAAGTTAAAGAGCTGCACCTGAGCCAGCCACTGATTGATTGATTGATTGATTGATTGATTGATTGATTGATTGATTGATTGATGCAGCACAACAGTCAAATAGTGGAGTGGAGTAGGGGAACAGCAAACAGCCAATAAAGCAGCCCGCCCGCTCGCCTGCCCGCCACAATGGACCTACCTGTGTACACTAGATGGATGTGATGGAATGTACTGTCGTCCCTACATTTCAAGAAGAAGTAAGAATTGCAGTTGCAACAAAGCCTTGCTTGCCTACAAAGAGAGCAGCAATTTGGATTTGTTACTATGTTACCTAGAAGAATAACAAACTGTGCAAGGATGGAGGTTGTAGGAGCAAGGAGAAGTTGTCTGTAAAGTTGGTGGATGCCTATTTTCCATTTTGCAGTCCCTTGTCTCCCTCTTGTGGCCTCCTGGAGGCAACTAGCTGTGCAAAAAAAAGACAGCCTGGCGGCCGGCTGTTGCAGTGTTGCCCTCTCAGGCAACACTGAGTGACTGACTGAGCCTCACCGTCTTATATAAAGCTCAGACGGAACTTTGCACGTGTCATAGTGGAGCCCTCAGGATTCCAGAGCCAGCTTTCTGACATCATAATGGGGCCTCAGAGATAAAAGCCTGGGCCCAGGCAGTGTTGGTCAGTGCTGCTCAGCAGGCAGCACTGGACTGGACTGGATTACAGCTGATACAAGGTGTGAAGGAACAAGGGGTGGCTGTGGGCATGCACTTGCTGCCGCTGCCAGTGTTTATCTGCATGGCAGCAGGGCATTTGGGCGTTGCCAGGAAGGCGTTTTTATGTAGATTCCTCCTCTTTCAGCACTGCATTGTGGTGCAAGCAAAAGAAGCAAATCCTGTCTGGCTTCCTCTCCGGCCTTTATTCACCTCCCGTGTAGCTGTGAGTGTGTGAGCCTGCAGGGCCCCATGGAATTGCCTAGAAGTAGGCTGAATCGCTGCAAGGGCTGAACAGCAGTATCGGGCAGGCTCGGGCAACGCGCGGCCCGTTCGGGTTATCGCTTCTCGGCCTTTTGGCTAAGATCAAGTGTAGTATCTGTTCTTATCAGTTTAATATCTGATACGTCCCCTATCTGGGGACCATATATTAAATGGATTTTTAGAACAGGGAGATGGAAATAGAGCTTGCTCTGTCCACTCCACGCATTGACCTGGTATTGCAGTATTTCCAGGACCGGTGCACCCTTTCCTTATGTGTTGACTAAAAGCAGATTCCAAAAGTGTTTTTTGTCTTTGCTATTGTTTCTGTCTTTCTGAAGGGATCTCCCCTTTTAATCCCATTATTTCAACACCTGTTGGACAATGCATGAGTGATAATGAGCTCATTGATTAAATGCAATTAATGAATAGATTGCCACCTCTTGTTGTGTGTCGTCTGTGTTTCTGTGTTTCCGGCATTTCACATTGGAACACCTCATTCACCTTCCTTGTCTTCTCTCCGCCCTCCCTTTTAGGTAAGTTAAAGAGCTGCACCTGAGCCAGCCACTGATTGATTGATTGATTGATTGATTGATTGATTGATTGATTGATTGATTGATTGATGCAGCACAACAGTCAAATAGTGGAGTGGAGTAGGGGAACAGCAAACAGCCAATAAAGCAGCCCGCCCGCTCGCCTGCCCGCCACAATGGACCTACCTGTGTACACTAGATGGATGTGATGGAATGTACTGTCGTCCCTACATTTCAAGAAGAAGTAAGAATTGCAGTTGCAACAAAGCCTTGCTTGCCTACAAAGAGAGCAGCAATTTGGATTTGTTACTATGTTACCTAGAAGAATAACAAACTGTGCAAGGATGGAGGTTGTAGGAGCAAGGAGAAGTTGTCTGTAAAGTTGGTGGATGCCTATTTTCCATTTTGCAGTCCCTTGTCTCCCTCTTGTGGCCTCCTGGAGGCAACTAGCTGTGCAAAAAAAAGACAGCCTGGCGGCCGGCTGTTGCAGTGTTGCCCTCTCAGGCAACACTGAGTGACTGACTGAGCCTCACCGTCTTATATAAAGTTCAGACGGAACTTTGCACGTGTCATAGTGGAGCCCTCAGGATTCCAGAGCCAGCTTTCTGACATCATAATGGGGCCTCAGAGATAAAAGCCTGGGCCCAGGCAGTGTTGGTCAGTGCTGCTCAGCAGGCAGCACTGGACTGGACTGGATTACAGCTGATACAAGGTGTGAAGGAACAAGGGGTGGCTGTGGGCATGCACTTGCTGCCGCTGCCAGTGTTTATCTGCATGGCAGCAGGGCATTTGGGCGTTGCCAGGAAGGCGTTTTTATGTAGATTCCTCCTCTTTCAGCACTGCATTGTGGTGCAAGCAAAAGAAGCAAATCCTGTCTGGCTTCCTCTCCGGCCTTTATTCACCTCCCGTGTAGCTGTGAGTGTGTGAGCCTGCAGGGCCCCATGGAATTGCCTAGAAGTAGGCTGAATCGCTGCAAGGGCTGAACAGCAGTATCGGGCAGGCTCGGGCAACGCGCGGCCCGTTCGGGTTATCGCTTCTCGGCCTTTTGGCTAAGATCAAGTGTAGTATCTGTTCTTATCAGTTTAATATCTGATACGTCCCCTATCTGGGGACCATATATTAAATGGATTTTTAGAACAGGGAGATGGAAATAGAGCTTGCTCTGTCCACTCCACGCATTGACCTGGTATTGCAGTATTTCCAGGACCGGTGCACCCTTTCCTTATGTGTTGACTAAAAGCAGATTCCAAAAGTGTTTTTTGTCTTTGCTATTGTTTCTGTCTTTCTGAAGGGATCTCCCCTTTTAATCCCATTATTTCAACACCTGTTGGACAATGCATGAGTGATAATGAGCTCATTGATTAAATGCAATTAATGAATAGATTGCCACCTCTTGTTGTGTGTCGTCTGTGTTTCTGTGTTTCCGGCATTTCACATTGGAACACCTCATTCACCTTCCTTGTCTTCTCTCCGCCCTCCCTTTTAGGTAAGTTAAAGAGCTGCACCTGAGCCAGCCACTGATTGATTGATTGATTGATTGATTGATTGATTGATTGATTGATTGATTGATTGATTGATTGATGCAGCACAACAGTCAAATAGTGGAGTGGAGTAGGGGAACAGCAAACAGCCAATAAAGCAGCCCGCCCGCTCGCCTGCCCGCCACAATGGACCTACCTGTGTACACTAGATGGATGTGATGGAATGTACTGTCGTCCCTACATTTCAAGAAGAAGTAAGAATTGCAGTTGCAACAAAGCCTTGCTTGCCTACAAAGAGAGCAGCAATTTGGATTTGTTACTATGTTACCTAGAAGAATAACAAACTGTGCAAGGATGGAGGTTGTAGGAGCAAGGAGAAGTTGTCTGTAAAGTTGGTGGATGCCTATTTTCCATTTTGCAGTCCCTTGTCTCCCTCTTGTGGCCTCCTGGAGGCAACTAGCTGTGCAAAAAAAAGACAGCCTGGCGGCCGGCTGTTGCAGTGTTGCCCTCTCAGGCAACACTGAGTGACTGACTGAGCCTCACCGTCTTATATAAAGTTCAGACGGAACTTTGCACGTGTCATAGTGGAGCCCTCAGGATTCCAGAGCCAGCTTTCTGACATCATAATGGGGCCTCAGAGATAAAAGCCTGGGCCCAGGCAGTGTTGGTCAGTGCTGCTCAGCAGGCAGCACTGGACTGGACTGGATTACAGCTGATACAAGGTGTGAAGGAACAAGGGGTGGCTGTGGGCATGCACTTGCTGCCGCTGCCAGTGTTTATCTGCATGGCAGCAGGGCATTTGGGCGTTGCCAGGAAGGCGTTTTTATGTAGATTCCTCCTCTTTCAGCACTGCATTGTGGTGCAAGCAAAAGAAGCAAATCCTGTCTGGCTTCCTCTCCGGCCTTTATTCACCTCCCGTGTAGCTGTGAGTGTGTGAGCCTGCAGGGCCCCATGGAATTGCCTAGAAGTAGGCTGAATCGCTGCAAGGGCTGAACAGCAGTATCGGGCAGGCTCGGGCAACGCGCGGCCCGTTCGGGTTATCGCTTCTCGGCCTTTTGGCTAAGATCAAGTGTAGTATCTGTTCTTATCAGTTTAATATCTGATACGTCCCCTATCTGGGGACCATATATTAAATGGATTTTTAGAACAGGGAGATGGAAATAGAGCTTGCTCTGTCCACTCCACGCATTGACCTGGTATTGCAGTATTTCCAGGACCGGTGCACCCTTTCCTTATGTGTTGACTAAAAGCAGATTCCAAAAGTGTTTTTTGTCTTTGCTATTGTTTCTGTCTTTCTGAAGGGATCTCCCCTTTTAATCCCATTATTTCAACACCTGTTGGACAATGCATGAGTGATAATGAGCTCATTGATTAAATGCAATTAATGAATAGATTGCCACCTCTTGTTGTGTGTCGTCTGTGTTTCTGTGTTTCCGGCATTTCACATTGGAACACCTCATTCACCTTCCTTGTCTTCTCTCCGCCCTCCCTTTTAGGTAAGTTAAAGAGCTGCACCTGAGCCAGCCACTGATTGATTGATTGATTGATTGATTGATTGATTGATTGATTGATTGATTGATTGATTGCAGCACAACAGTCAAATAGTGGAGTGGAGTAGGGGAACAGCAAACAGCCAATAAAGCAGCCCGCCCGCTCGCCTGCCCGCCACAATGGACCTACCTGTGTACACTAGATGGATGTGATGGAATGTACTGTCGTCCCTACATTTCAAGAAGAAGTAAGAATTGCAGTTGCAACAAAGCCTTGCTTGCCTACAAAGAGAGCAGCAATTTGGATTTGTTACTATGTTACCTAGAAGAATAACAAACTGTGCAAGGATGGAGGTTGTAGGAGCAAGGAGAAGTTGTCTGTAAAGTTGGTGGATGCCTATTTTCCATTTTGCAGTCCCTTGTCTCCCTCTTGTGGCCTCCTGGAGGCAACTAGCTGTGCAAAAAAAAGACAGCCTGGCGGCCGGCTGTTGCAGTGTTGCCCTCTCAGGCAACACTGAGTGACTGACTGAGCCTCACCGTCTTATATAAAGTTCAGACGGAACTTTGCACGTGTCATAGTGGAGCCCTCAGGATTCCAGAGCCAGCTTTCTGACATCATAATGGGGCCTCAGAGATAAAAGCCTGGGCCCAGGCAGTGTTGGTCAGTGCTGCTCAGCAGGCAGCACTGGACTGGACTGGATTACAGCTGATACAAGGTGTGAAGGAACAAGGGGTGGCTGTGGGCATGCACTTGCTGCCGCTGCCAGTGTTTATCTGCATGGCAGCAGGGCATTTGGGCGTTGCCAGGAAGGCGTTTTTATGTAGATTCCTCCTCTTTCAGCACTGCATTGTGGTGCAAGCAAAAGAAGCAAATCCTGTCTGGCTTCCTCTCCGGCCTTTATTCACCTCCCGTGTAGCTGTGAGTGTGTGAGCCTGCAGGGCCCCATGGAATTGCCTAGAAGTAGGCTGAATCGCTGCAAGGGCTGAACAGCAGTATCGGGCAGGCTCGGGCAACGCGCGGCCCGTTCGGGTTATCGCTTCTCGGCCTTTTGGCTAAGATCAAGTGTAGTATCTGTTCTTATCAGTTTAATATCTGATACGTCCCCTATCTGGGGACCATATATTAAATGGATTTTTAGAACAGGGAGATGGAAATAGAGCTTGCTCTGTCCACTCCACGCATTGACCTGGTATTGCAGTATTTCCAGGACCGGTGCACCCTTTCCTTATGTGTTGACTAAAAGCAGATTCCAAAAGTGTTTTTTGTCTTTGCTATTGTTTCTGTCTTTCTGAAGGGATCTCCCCTTTTAATCCCATTATTTCAACACCTGTTGGACAATGCATGAGTGATAATGAGCTCATTGATTAAATGCAATTAATGAATAGATTGCCACCTCTTGTTGTGTGTCGTCTGTGTTTCTGTGTTTCCGGCATTTCACATTGGAACACCTCATTCACCTTCCTTGTCTTCTCTCCGCCCTCCCTTTTAGGTAAGTTAAAGAGCTGCACCTGAGCCAGCCACTGATTGATTGATTGATTGATTGATTGATTGATTGATTGATTGATGCAGCACAACAGTCAAATAGTGGAGTGGAGTAGGGGAACAGCAAACAGCCAATAAAGCAGCCCGCCCGCTCGCCTGCCCGCCACAATGGACCTACCTGTGTACACTAGATGGATGTGATGGAATGTACTGTCGTCCCTACATTTCAAGAAGAAGTAAGAATTGCAGTTGCAACAAAGCCTTGCTTGCCTACAAAGAGAGCAGCAATTTGGATTTGTTACTATGTTACCTAGAAGAATAACAAACTGTGCAAGGATGGAGGTTGTAGGAGCAAGGAGAAGTTGTCTGTAAAGTTGGTGGATGCCTATTTTCCATTTTGCAGTCCCTTGTCTCCCTCTTGTGGCCTCCTGGAGGCAACTAGCTGTGCAAAAAAAAGACAGCCTGGCGGCCGGCTGTTGCAGTGTTGCCCTCTCAGGCAACACTGAGTGACTGACTGAGCCTCACCGTCTTATATAAAGTTCAGACGGAACTTTGCACGTGTCATAGTGGAGCCCTCAGGATTCCAGAGCCAGCTTTCTGACATCATAATGGGGCCTCAGAGATAAAAGCCTGGGCCCAGGCAGTGTTGGTCAGTGCTGCTCAGCAGGCAGCACTGGACTGGACTGGATTACAGCTGATACAAGGTGTGAAGGAACAAGGGGTGGCTGTGGGCATGCACTTGCTGCCGCTGCCAGTGTTTATCTGCATGGCAGCAGGGCATTTGGGCGTTGCCAGGAAGGCGTTTTTATGTAGATTCCTCCTCTTTCAGCACTGCATTGTGGTGCAAGCAAAAGAAGCAAATCCTGTCTGGCTTCCTCTCCGGCCTTTATTCACCTCCCGTGTAGCTGTGAGTGTGTGAGCCTGCAGGGCCCCATGGAATTGCCTAGAAGTAGGCTGAATCGCTGCAAGGGCTGAACAGCAGTATCGGGCAGGCTCGGGCAACGCGCGGCCCGTTCGGGTTATCGCTTCTCGGCCTTTTGGCTAAGATCAAGTGTAGTATCTGTTCTTATCAGTTTAATATCTGATACGTCCCCTATCTGGGGACCATATATTAAATGGATTTTTAGAACAGGGAGATGGAAATAGAGCTTGCTCTGTCCACTCCACGCATTGACCTGGTATTGCAGTATTTCCAGGACCGGTGCACCCTTTCCTTATGTGTTGACTAAAAGCAGATTCCAAAAGTGTTTTTTGTCTTTGCTATTGTTTCTGTCTTTCTGAAGGGATCTCCCCTTTTAATCCCATTATTTCAACACCTGTTGGACAATGCATGAGTGATAATGAGCTCATTGATTAAATGCAATTAATGAATAGATTGCCACCTCTTGTTGTGTGTCGTCTGTGTTTCTGTGTTTCCGGCATTTCACATTGGAACACCTCATTCACCTTCCTTGTCTTCTCTCCGCCCTCCCTTTTAGGTAAGTTAAAGAGCTGCACCTGAGCCAGCCACTGATGTGATTGATTGATTGATTGATTGATTGATTGATTGATGCAGCACAACAGTCAAATAGTGGAGTGGAGTAGGGGAACAGCAAACAGCCAATAAAGCAGCCCGCCCGCTCGCCTGCCCGCCACAATGGACCTACCTGTGTACACTAGATGGATGTGATGGAATGTACTGTCGTCCCTACATTTCAAGAAGAAGTAAGAATTGCAGTTGCAACAAAGCCTTGCTTGCCTACAAAGAGAGCAGCAATTTGGATTTGTTACTATGTTACCTAGAAGAATAACAAACTGTGCAAGGATGGAGGTTGTAGGAGCAAGGAGAAGTTGTCTGTAAAGTTGGTGGATGCCTATTTTCCATTTTGCAGTCCCTTGTCTCCCTCTTGTGGCCTCCTGGAGGCAACTAGCTGTGCAAAAAAAAGACAGCCTGGCGGCCGGCTGTTGCAGTGTTGCCCTCTCAGGCAACACTGAGTGACTGACTGAGCCTCACCGTCTTATATAAAGTTCAGACGGAACTTTGCACGTGTCATAGTGGAGCCCTCAGGATTCCAGAGCCAGCTTTCTGACATCATAATGGGGCCTCAGAGATAAAAGCCTGGGCCCAGGCAGTGTTGGTCAGTGCTGCTCAGCAGGCAGCACTGGACTGGACTGGATTACAGCTGATACAAGGTGTGAAGGAACAAGGGGTGGCTGTGGGCATGCACTTGCTGCCGCTGCCAGTGTTTATCTGCATGGCAGCAGGGCATTTGGGCGTTGCCAGGAAGGCGTTTTTATGTAGATTCCTCCTCTTTCAGCACTGCATTGTGGTGCAAGCAAAAGAAGCAAATCCTGTCTGGCTTCCTCTCCGGCCTTTATTCACCTCCCGTGTAGCTGTGAGTGTGTGAGCCTGCAGGGCCCCATGGAATTGCCTAGAAGTAGGCTGAATCGCTGCAAGGGCTGAACAGCAGTATCGGGCAGGCTCGGGCAACGCGCGGCCCGTTCGGGTTATCGCTTCTCGGCCTTTTGGCTAAGATCAAGTGTAGTATCTGTTCTTATCAGTTTAATATCTGATACGTCCCCTATCTGGGGACCATATATTAAATGGATTTTTAGAACAGGGAGATGGAAATAGAGCTTGCTCTGTCCACTCCACGCATTGACCTGGTATTGCAGTATTTCCAGGACCGGTGCACCCTTTCCTTATGTGTTGACTAAAAGCAGATTCCAAAAGTGTTTTTTGTCTTTGCTATTGTTTCTGTCTTTCTGAAGGGATCTCCCCTTTTAATCCCATTATTTCAACACCTGTTGGACAATGCATGAGTGATAATGAGCTCATTGATTAAATGCAATTAATGAATAGATTGCCACCTCTTGTTGTGTGTCGTCTGTGTTTCTGTGTTTCCGGCATTTCACATTGGAACACCTCATTCACCTTCCTTGTCTTCTCTCCGCCCTCCCTTTTAGGTAAGTTAAAGAGCTGCACCTGAGCCAGCCACTTGATTGATTGATTGATTGATTGATTGATTGATTGATTGATGCAGCACAACAGTCAAATAGTGGAGTGGAGTAGGGGAACAGCAAACAGCCAATAAAGCAGCCCGCCCGCTCGCCTGCCCGCCACAATGGACCTACCTGTGTACACTAGATGGATGTGATGGAATGTACTGTCGTCCCTACATTTCAAGAAGAAGTAAGAATTGCAGTTGCAACAAAGCCTTGCTTGCCTACAAAGAGAGCAGCAATTTGGATTTGTTACTATGTTACCTAGAAGAATAACAAACTGTGCAAGGATGGAGGTTGTAGGAGCAAGGAGAAGTTGTCTGTAAAGTTGGTGGATGCCTATTTTCCATTTTGCAGTCCCTTGTCTCCCTCTTGTGGCCTCCTGGAGGCAACTAGCTGTGCAAAAAAAAGACAGCCTGGCGGCCGGCTGTTGCAGTGTTGCCCTCTCAGGCAACACTGAGTGACTGACTGAGCCTCACCGTCTTATATAAAGTTCAGACGGAACTTTGCACGTGTCATAGTGGAGCCCTCAGGATTCCAGAGCCAGCTTTCTGACATCATAATGGGGCCTCAGAGATAAAAGCCTGGGCCCAGGCAGTGTTGGTCAGTGCTGCTCAGCAGGCAGCACTGGACTGGACTGGATTACAGCTGATACAAGGTGTGAAGGAACAAGGGGTGGCTGTGGGCATGCACTTGCTGCCGCTGCCAGTGTTTATCTGCATGGCAGCAGGGCATTTGGGCGTTGCCAGGAAGGCGTTTTTATGTAGATTCCTCCTCTTTCAGCACTGCATTGTGGTGCAAGCAAAAGAAGCAAATCCTGTCTGGCTTCCTCTCCGGCCTTTATTCACCTCCCGTGTAGCTGTGAGTGTGTGAGCCTGCAGGGCCCCATGGAATTGCCTAGAAGTAGGCTGAATCGCTGCAAGGGCTGAACAGCAGTATCGGGCAGGCTCGGGCAACGCGCGGCCCGTTCGGGTTATCGCTTCTCGGCCTTTTGGCTAAGATCAAGTGTAGTATCTGTTCTTATCAGTTTAATATCTGATACGTCCCCTATCTGGGGACCATATATTAAATGGATTTTTAGAACAGGGAGATGGAAATAGAGCTTGCTCTGTCCACTCCACGCATTGACCTGGTATTGCAGTATTTCCAGGACCGGTGCACCCTTTCCTTATGTGTTGACTAAAAGCAGATTCCAAAAGTGTTTTTTGTCTTTGCTATTGTTTCTGTCTTTCTGAAGGGATCTCCCCTTTTAATCCCATTATTTCAACACCTGTTGGACAATGCATGAGTGATAATGAGCTCATTGATTAAATGCAATTAATGAATAGATTGCCACCTCTTGTTGTGTGTCGTCTGTGTTTCTGTGTTTCCGGCATTTCACATTGGAACACCTCATTCACCTTCCTTGTCTTCTCTCCGCCCTCCCTTTTAGGTAAGTTAAAGAGCTGCACCTGAGCCAGCCACTGATTGATTGATTGATTGATTGATTGATTGATTGATTGATTGATGCAGCACAACAGTCAAATAGTGGAGTGGAGTAGGGGAACAGCAAACAGCCAATAAAGCAGCCCGCCCGCTCGCCTGCCCGCCACAATGGACCTACCTGTGTACACTAGATGGATGTGATGGAATGTACTGTCGTCCCTACATTTCAAGAAGAAGTAAGAATTGCAGTTGCAACAAAGCCTTGCTTGCCTACAAAGAGAGCAGCAATTTGGATTTGTTACTATGTTACCTAGAAGAATAACAAACTGTGCAAGGATGGAGGTTGTAGGAGCAAGGAGAAGTTGTCTGTAAAGTTGGTGGATGCCTATTTTCCATTTTGCAGTCCCTTGTCTCCCTCTTGTGGCCTCCTGGAGGCAACTAGCTGTGCAAAAAAAAGACAGCCTGGCGGCCGGCTGTTGCAGTGTTGCCCTCTCAGGCAACACTGAGTGACTGACTGAGCCTCACCGTCTTATATAAAGTTCAGACGGAACTTTGCACGTGTCATAGTGGAGCCCTCAGGATTCCAGAGCCAGCTTTCTGACATCATAATGGGGCCTCAGAGATAAAAGCCTGGGCCCAGGCAGTGTTGGTCAGTGCTGCTCAGCAGGCAGCACTGGACTGGACTGGATTACAGCTGATACAAGGTGTGAAGGAACAAGGGGTGGCTGTGGGCATGCACTTGCTGCCGCTGCCAGTGTTTATCTGCATGGCAGCAGGGCATTTGGGCGTTGCCAGGAAGGCGTTTTTATGTAGATTCCTCCTCTTTCAGCACTGCATTGTGGTGCAAGCAAAAGAAGCAAATCCTGTCTGGCTTCCTCTCCGGCCTTTATTCACCTCCCGTGTAGCTGTGAGTGTGTGAGCCTGCAGGGCCCCATGGAATTGCCTAGAAGTAGGCTGAATCGCTGCAAGGGCTGAACAGCAGTATCGGGCAGGCTCGGGCAACGCGCGGCCCGTTCGGGTTATCGCTTCTCGGCCTTTTGGCTAAGATCAAGTGTAGTATCTGTTCTTATCAGTTTAATATCTGATACGTCCCCTATCTGGGGACCATATATTAAATGGATTTTTAGAACAGGGAGATGGAAATAGAGCTTGCTCTGTCCACTCCACGCATTGACCTGGTATTGCAGTATTTCCAGGACCGGTGCACCCTTTCCTTATGTGTTGACTAAAAGCAGATTCCAAAAGTGTTTTTTGTCTTTGCTATTGTTTCTGTCTTTCTGAAGGGATCTCCCCTTTTAATCCCATTATTTCAACACCTGTTGGACAATGCATGAGTGATAATGAGCTCATTGATTAAATGCAATTAATGAATAGATTGCCACCTCTTGTTGTGTGTCGTCTGTGTTTCTGTGTTTCCGGCATTTCACATTGGAACACCTCATTCACCTTCCTTGTCTTCTCTCCGCCCTCCCTTTTAGGTAAGTTAAAGAGCTGCACCTGAGCCAGCCACTGATTGATTGATTGATTGATTGATTGATTGATTGATTGATTGATGCAGCACAACAGTCAAATAGTGGAGTGGGGTAGGGGAACAGCAAACAGCCAATAAAGCAGCCCGCCCGCTCGCCTGCCCGCCACAATGGACCTACCTGTGTACACTAGATGGATGTGATGGAATGTACTGTCGTCCCTACATTTCAAGAAGAAGTAAGAATTGCAGTTGCAACAAAGCCTTGCTTGCCTACAAAGAGAGCAGCAATTTGGATTTGTTACTATGTTACCTAGAAGAATAACAAACTGTGCAAGGATGGAGGTTGTAGGAGCAAGGAGAAGTTGTCTGTAAAGTTGGTGGATGCCTATTTTCCATTTTGCAGTCCCTTGTCTCCCTCTTGTGGCCTCCTGGAGGCAACTAGCTGTGCAAAAAAAAGACAGCCTGGCGGCCGGCTGTTGCAGTGTTGCCCTCTCAGGCAACACTGAGTGACTGACTGAGCCTCACCGTCTTATATAAAGTTCAGACGGAACTTTGCACGTGTCATAGTGGAGCCCTCAGGATTCCAGAGCCAGCTTTCTGACATCATAATGGGGCCTCAGAGATAAAAGCCTGGGCCCAGGCAGTGTTGGTCAGTGCTGCTCAGCAGGCAGCACTGGACTGGACTGGATTACAGCTGATACAAGGTGTGAAGGAACAAGGGGTGGCTGTGGGCATGCACTTGCTGCCGCTGCCAGTGTTTATCTGCATGGCAGCAGGGCATTTGGGCGTTGCCAGGAAGGCGTTTTTATGTAGATTCCTCCTCTTTCAGCACTGCATTGTGGTGCAAGCAAAAGAAGCAAATCCTGTCTGGCTTCCTCTCCGGCCTTTATTCACCTCCCGTGTAGCTGTGAGTGTGTGAGCCTGCAGGGCCCCATGGAATTGCCTAGAAGTAGGCTGAATCACTGCAAGGGCTGAACAGCAGTATCGGGCAGGCTCGGGCAACGCGCGGCCCGTTCGGGTTATCGCTTCTCGGCCTTTTGGCTAAGATCAAGTGTAGTATCTGTTCTTATCAGTTTAATATCTGATACGTCCCCTATCTGGGGACCATATATTAAATGGATTTTTAGAACAGGGAGATGGAAATAGAGCTTGCTCTGTCCACTCCACGCATTGACCTGGTATTGCAGTATTTCCAGGACCGGTGCACCCTTTCCTTATGTGTTGACTAAAAGCAGATTCCAAAAGTGTTTTTTGTCTTTGCTATTGTTTCTGTCTTTCTGAAGGGATCTCCCCTTTTAATCCCATTATTTCAACACCTGTTGGACAATGCATGAGTGATAATGAGCTCATTGATTAAATGCAATTAATGAATAGATTGCCACCTCTTGTTGTGTGTCGTCTGTGTTTCTGTGTTTCCGGCATTTCACATTGGAACACCTCATTCACCTTCCTTGTCTTCTCTCCGCCCTCCCTTTTAGGTAAGTTAAAGAGCTGCACCTGAGCCAGCCACTGATTGATTGATTGATTGATTGATTGATTGATTGATTGATTGATTGATTGATTGATGCAGCACAACAGTCAAATAGTGGAGTGGAGTAGGGGAACAGCAAACAGCCAATAAAGCAGCCCGCCCGCTCGCCTGCCCGCCACAATGGACCTACCTGTGTACACTAGATGGATGTGATGGAATGTACTGTCGTCCCTACATTTCAAGAAGAAGTAAGAATTGCAGTTGCAACAAAGCCTTGCTTGCCTACAAAGAGAGCAGCAATTTGGATTTGTTACTATGTTACCTAGAAGAATAACAAACTGTGCAAGGATGGAGGTTGTAGGAGCAAGGAGAAGTTGTCTGTAAAGTTGGTGGATGCCTATTTTCCATTTTGCAGTCCCTTGTCTCCCTCTTGTGGCCTCCTGGAGGCAACTAGCTGTGCAAAAAAAAGACAGCCTGGCAGCCGGCTGTTGCAGTGTTGCCCTCTCAGGCAACACTGAGTGACTGACTGAGCCTCACCGTCTTATATAAAGTTCAGACGGAACTTTGCACGTGTCATAGTGGAGCCCTCAGGATTCCAGAGCCAGCTTTCTGACATCATAATGGGGCCTCAGAGATAAAAGCCTGGGCCCAGGCAGTGTTGGTCAGTGCTGCTCAGCAGGCAGCACTGGACTGGACTGGATTACAGCTGATACAAGGTGTGAAGGAACAAGGGGTGGCTGTGGGCATGCACTTGCTGCCGCTGCCAGTGTTTATCTGCATGGCAGCAGGGCATTTGGGCGTTGCCAGGAAGGCGTTTTTATGTAGATTCCTCCTCTTTCAGCACTGCATTGTGGTGCAAGCAAAAGAAGCAAATCCTGTCTGGCTTCCTCTCCGGCCTTTATTCACCTCCCGTGTAGCTGTGAGTGTGTGAGCCTGCAGGGCCCCATGGAATTGCCTAGAAGTAGGCTGAATCGCTGCAAGGGCTGAACAGCAGTATCGGGCAGGCTCGGGCAACGCGCGGCCCGTTCGGGTTATCGCTTCTCGGCCTTTTGGCTAAGATCAAGTGTAGTATCTGTTCTTATCAGTTTAATATCTGATACGTCCCCTATCTGGGGACCATATATTAAATGGATTTTTAGAACAGGGAGATGGAAATAGAGCTTGCTCTGTCCACTCCACGCATTGACCTGGTATTGCAGTATTTCCAGGACCGGTGCACCCTTTCCTTATGTGTTGACTAAAAGCAGATTCCAAAAGTGTTTTTTGTCTTTGCTATTGTTTCTGTCTTTCTGAAGGGATCTCCCCTTTTAATCCCATTATTTCAACACCTGTTGGACAATGCATGAGTGATAATGAGCTCATTGATTAAATGCAATTAATGAATAGATTGCCACCTCTTGTTGTGTGTCGTCTGTGTTTCTGTGTTTCCGGCATTTCACATTGGAACACCTCATTCACCTTCCTTGTCTTCTCTCCGCCCTCCCTTTTAGGTAAGTTAAAGAGCTGCACCTGAGCCAGCCACTGATTGATTGATTGATTGATTGATTGATTGATTGATTGATTGATTGATTGATTGATTGATGCAGCACAACAGTCAAATAGTGGAGTGGAGTAGGGGAACAGCAAACAGCCAATAAAGCAGCCCGCCCGCTCGCCTGCCCGCCACAATGGACCTACCTGTGTACACTAGATGGATGTGATGGAATGTACTGTCGTCCCTACATTTCAAGAAGAAGTAAGAATTGCAGTTGCAACAAAGCCTTGCTTGCCTACAAAGAGAGCAGCAATTTGGATTTGTTACTATGTTACCTAGAAGAATAACAAACTGTGCAAGGATGGAGGTTGTAGGAGCAAGGAGAAGTTGTCTGTAAAGTTGGTGGATGCCTATTTTCCATTTTGCAGTCCCTTGTCTCCCTCTTGTGGCCTCCTGGAGGCAACTAGCTGTGCAAAAAAAAGACAGCCTGGCGGCCGGCTGTTGCAGTGTTGCCCTCTCAGGCAACACTGAGTGACTGACTGAGCCTCACCGTCTTATATAAAGTTCAGACGGAACTTTGCACGTGTCATAGTGGAGCCCTCAGGATTCCAGAGCCAGCTTTCTGACATCATAATGGGGCCTCAGAGATAAAAGCCTGGGCCCAGGCAGTGTTGGTCAGTGCTGCTCAGCAGGCAGCACTGGACTGGACTGGATTACAGCTGATACAAGGTGTGAAGGAACAAGGGGTGGCTGTGGGCATGCACTTGCTGCCGCTGCCAGTGTTTATCTGCATGGCAGCAGGGCATTTGGGCGTTGCCAGGAAGGCGTTTTTATGTAGATTCCTCCTCTTTCAGCACTGCATTGTGGTGCAAGCAAAAGAAGCAAATCCTGTCTGGCTTCCTCTCCGGCCTTTATTCACCTCCCGTGTAGCTGTGAGTGTGTGAGCCTGCAGGGCCCCATGGAATTGCCTAGAAGTAGGCTGAATCGCTGCAAGGGCTGAACAGCAGTATCGGGCAGGCTCGGGCAACGCGCGGCCCGTTCGGGTTATCGCTTCTCGGCCTTTTGGCTAAGATCAAGTGTAGTATCTGTTCTTATCAGTTTAATATCTGATACGTCCCCTATCTGGGGACCATATATTAAATGGATTTTTAGAACAGGGAGATGGAAATAGAGCTTGCTCTGTCCACTCCACGCATTGACCTGGTATTGCAGTATTTCCAGGACCGGTGCACCCTTTCCTTATGTGTTGACTAAAAGCAGATTCCAAAAGTGTTTTTTGTCTTTGCTATTGTTTCTGTCTTTCTGAAGGGATCTCCCCTTTTAATCCCATTATTTCAACACCTGTTGGACAATGCATGAGTGATAATGAGCTCATTGATTAAATGCAATTAATGAATAGATTGCCACCTCTTGTTGTGTGTCGTCTGTGTTTCTGTGTTTCCGGCATTTCACATTGGAACACCTCATTCACCTTCCTTGTCTTCTCTCCGCCCTCCCTTTTAGGTAAGTTAAAGAGCTGCACCTGAGCCAGCCACTGATTGATTGATTGATTGATTGATTGATTGATTGATTGATTGATTGATGCAGCACAACAGTCAAATAGTGGAGTGGAGTAGGGGAACAGCAAACAGCCAATAAAGCAGCCCGCCCGCTCGCCTGCCCGCCACAATGGACCTACCTGTGTACACTAGATGGATGTGATGGAATGTACTGTCGTCCCTACATTTCAAGAAGAAGTAAGAATTGCAGTTGCAACAAAGCCTTGCTTGCCTACAAAGAGAGCAGCAATTTGGATTTGTTACTATGTTACCTAGAAGAATAACAAACTGTGCAAGGATGGAGGTTGTAGGAGCAAGGAGAAGTTGTCTGTAAAGTTGGTGGATGCCTATTTTCCATTTTGCAGTCCCTTGTCTCCCTCTTGTGGCCTCCTGGAGGCAACTAGCTGTGCAAAAAAAAGACAGCCTGGCGGCCGGCTGTTGCAGTGTTGCCCTCTCAGGCAACACTGAGTGACTGACTGAGCCTCACCGTCTTATATAAAGTTCAGACGGAACTTTGCACGTGTCATAGTGGAGCCCTCAGGATTCCAGAGCCAGCTTTCTGACATCATAATGGGGCCTCAGAGATAAAAGCCTGGGCCCAGGCAGTGTTGGTCAGTGCTGCTCAGCAGGCAGCACTGGACTGGACTGGATTACAGCTGATACAAGGTGTGAAGGAACAAGGGGTGGCTGTGGGCATGCACTTGCTGCCGCTGCCAGTGTTTATCTGCATGGCAGCAGGGCATTTGGGCGTTGCCAGGAAGGCGTTTTTATGTAGATTCCTCCTCTTTCAGCACTGCATTGTGGTGCAAGCAAAAGAAGCAAATCCTGTCTGGCTTCCTCTCCGGCCTTTATTCACCTCCCGTGTAGCTGTTAGTGTGTGAGCCTGCAGGGCCCCATGGAATTGCCTAGAAGTAGGCTGAATCGCTGCAAGGGCTGAACAGCAGTATCGGGCAGGCTCGGGCAACGCGCGGCCCGTTCGGGTTATCGCTTCTCGGCCTTTTGGCTAAGATCAAGTGTAGTATCTGTTCTTATCAGTTTAATATCTGATACGTCCCCTATCTGGGGACCATATATTAAATGGATTTTTAGAACAGGGAGATGGAAATAGAGCTTGCTCTGTCCACTCCACGCATTGACCTGGTATTGCAGTATTTCCAGGACCGGTGCACCCTTTCCTTATGTGTTGACTAAAAGCAGATTCCAAAAGTGTTTTTTGTCTTTGCTATTGTTTCTGTCTTTCTGAAGGGATCTCCCCTTTTAATCCCATTATTTCAACACCTGTTGGACAATGCATGAGTGATAATGAGCTCATTGATTAAATGCAATTAATGAATAGATTGCCACCTCTTGTTGTGTGTCGTCTGTGTTTCTGTGTTTCCGGCATTTCACATTGGAACACCTCATTCACCTTCCTTGTCTTCTCTCCGCCCTCCCTTTTAGGTAAGTTAAAGAGCTGCACCTGAGCCAGCCACTGATTGATTGATTGATTGATTGATTGATTGATTGATTGATTGATTGATTGATTGATTGATTGATTGATTGATGCAGCACAACAGTCAAATAGTGGAGTGGAGTAGGGGAACAGCAAACAGCCAATAAAGCAGCCCGCCCGCTCGCCTGCCCGCCACAATGGACCTACCTGTGTACACTAGATGGATGTGATGGAATGTACTGTCGTCCCTACATTTCAAGAAGAAGTAAGAATTGCAGTTGCAACAAAGCCTTGCTTGCCTACAAAGAGAGCAGCAATTTGGATTTGTTACTATGTTACCTAGAAGAATAACAAACTGTGCAAGGATGGAGGTTGTAGGAGCAAGGAGAAGTTGTCTGTAAAGTTGGTGGATGCCTATTTTCCATTTTGCAGTCCCTTGTCTCCCTCTTGTGGCCTCCTGGAGGCAACTAGCTGTGCAAAAAAAAGACAGCCTGGCGGCCGGCTGTTGCAGCGTTGCCCTCTCAGGCAACACTGAGTGACTGACTGAGCCTCACCGTCTTATATAAAGTTCAGACGGAACTTTGCACGTGTCATAGTGGAGCCCTCAGGATTCCAGAGCCAGCTTTCTGACATCATAATGGGGCCTCAGAGATAAAAGCCTGGGCCCAGGCAGTGTTGGTCAGTGCTGCTCAGCAGGCAGCACTGGACTGGACTGGATTACAGCTGATACAAGGTGTGAAGGAACAAGGGGTGGCTGTGGGCATGCACTTGCTGCCGCTGCCAGTGTTTATCTGCATGGCAGCAGGGCATTTGGGCGTTGCCAGGAAGGCGTTTTTATGTAGATTCCTCCTCTTTCAGCACTGCATTGTGGTGCAAGCAAAAGAAGCAAATCCTGTCTGGCTTCCTCTCCGGCCTTTATTCACCTCCCGTGTAGCTGTGAGTGTGTGAGCCTGCAGGGCCCCATGGAATTGCCTAGAAGTAGGCTGAATCGCTGCAAGGGCTGAACAGCAGTATCGGGCAGGCTCGGGCAACGCGCGGCCCGTTCGGGTTATCGCTTCTCGGCCTTTTGGCTAAGATCAAGTGTAGTATCTGTTCTTATCAGTTTAATATCTGATACGTCCCCTATCTGGGGACCATATATTAAATGGATTTTTAGAACAGGGAGATGGAAATAGAGCTTGCTCTGTCCACTCCACGCATTGACCTGGTATTGCAGTATTTCCAGGACCGGTGCACCCTTTCCTTATGTGTTGACTAAAAGCAGATTCCAAAAGTGTTTTTTGTCTTTGCTATTGTTTCTGTCTTTCTGAAGGGATCTCCCCTTTTAATCCCATTATTTCAACACCTGTTGGACAATGCATGAGTGATAATGAGCTCATTGATTAAATGCAATTAATGAATAGATTGCCACCTCTTGTTGTGTGTCGTCTGTGTTTCTGTGTTTCCGGCATTTCACATTGGAACACCTCATTCACCTTCCTTGTCTTCTCTCCGCCCTCCCTTTTAGGTAAGTTAAAGAGCTGCACCTGAGCCAGCCACTGATTGATTGATTGATTGATTGATTGATTGATTGATTGATTGATTGATTGATTGATTGATTGATTGATTGATGCAGCACAACAGTCAAATAGTGGAGTGGAGTAGGGGAACAGCAAACAGCCAATAAAGCAGCCCGCCCGCTCGCCTGCCCGCCACAATGGACCTACCTGTGTACACTAGATGGATGTGATGGAATGTACTGTCGTCCCTACATTTCAAGAAGAAGTAAGAATTGCAGTTGCAACAAAGCCTTGCTTGCCTACAAAGAGAGCAGCAATTTGGATTTGTTACTATGTTACCTAGAAGAATAACAAACTGTGCAAGGATGGAGGTTGTAGGAGCAAGGAGAAGTTGTCTGTAAAGTTGGTGGATGCCTATTTTCCATTTTGCAGTCCCTTGTCTCCCTCTTGTGGCCTCCTGGAGGCAACTAGCTGTGCAAAAAAAAGACAGCCTGGCGGCCGGCTGTTGCAGTGTTGCCCTCTCAGGCAACACTGAGTGACTGACTGAGCCTCACCGTCTTATATAAAGTTCAGACGGAACTTTGCACGTGTCATAGTGGAGCCCTCAGGATTCCAGAGCCAGCTTTCTGACATCATAATGGGGCCTCAGAGATAAAAGCCTGGGCCCAGGCAGTGTTGGTCAGTGCTGCTCAGCAGGCAGCACTGGACTGGACTGGATTACAGCTGATACAAGGTGTGAAGGAACAAGGGGTGGCTGTGGGCATGCACTTGCTGCCGCTGCCAGTGTTTATCTGCATGGCAGCAGGGCATTTGGGCGTTGCCAGGAAGGCGTTTTTATGTAGATTCCTCCTCTTTCAGCACTGCATTGTGGTGCAAGCAAAAGAAGCAAATCCTGTCTGGCTTCCTCTCCGGCCTTTATTCACCTCCCGTGTAGCTGTGAGTGTGTGAGCCTGCAGGGCCCCATGGAATTGCCTAGAAGTAGGCTGAATCGCTGCAAGGGCTGAACAGCAGTATCGGGCAGGCTCGGGCAACGCGCGGCCCGTTCGGGTTATCGCTTCTCGGCCTTTTGGCTAAGATCAAGTGTAGTATCTGTTCTTATCAGTTTAATATCTGATACGTCCCCTATCTGGGGACCATATATTAAATGGATTTTTAGAACAGGGAGATGGAAATAGAGCTTGCTCTGTCCACTCCACGCATTGACCTGGTATTGCAGTATTTCCAGGACCGGTGCACCCTTTCCTTATGTGTTGACTAAAAGCAGATTCCAAAAGTGTTTTTTGTCTTTGCTATTGTTTCTGTCTTTCTGAAGGGATCTCCCCTTTTAATCCCATTATTTCAACACCTGTTGGACAATGCATGAGTGATAATGAGCTCATTGATTAAATGCAATTAATGAATAGATTGCCACCTCTTGTTGTGTGTCGTCTGTGTTTCTGTGTTTCCGGCATTTCACATTGGAACACCTCATTCACCTTCCTTGTCTTCTCTCCGCCCTCCCTTTTAGGTAAGTTAAAGAGCTGCACCTGAGCCAGCCACTGATTGATTGATTGATTGATTGATTGATTGATTGATTGATTGATTGATTGATTGATTGATGCAGCACAACAGTCAAATAGTGGAGTGGAGTAGGGGAACAGCAAACAGCCAATAAAGCAGCCCGCCCGCTCGCCTGCCCGCCACAATGGACCTACCTGTGTACACTAGATGGATGTGATGGAATGTACTGTCGTCCCTACATTTCAAGAAGAAGTAAGAATTGCAGTTGCAACAAAGCCTTGCTTGCCTACAAAGAGAGCAGCAATTTGGATTTGTTACTATGTTACCTAGAAGAATAACAAACTGTGCAAGGATGGAGGTTGTAGGAGCAAGGAGAAGTTGTCTGTAAAGTTGGTGGATGCCTATTTTCCATTTTGCAGTCCCTTGTCTCCCTCTTGTGGCCTCCTGGAGGCAACTAGCTGTGCAAAAAAAAGACAGCCTGGCGGCCGGCTGTTGCAGCGTTGCCCTCTCAGGCAACACTGAGTGACTGACTGAGCCTCACCGTCTTATATAAAGTTCAGACGGAACTTTGCACGTGTCATAGTGGAGCCCTCAGGATTCCAGAGCCAGCTTTCTGACATCATAATGGGGCCTCAGAGATAAAAGCCTGGGCCCAGGCAGTGTTGGTCAGTGCTGCTCAGCAGGCAGCACTGGACTGGACTGGATTACAGCTGATACAAGGTGTGAAGGAACAAGGGGTGGCTGTGGGCATGCACTTGCTGCCGCTGCCAGTGTTTATCTGCATGGCAGCAGGGCATTTGGGCGTTGCCAGGAAGGCGTTTTTATGTAGATTCCTCCTCTTTCAGCACTGCATTGTGGTGCAAGCAAAAGAAGCAAATCCTGTCTGGCTTCCTCTCCGGCCTTTATTCACCTCCCGTGTAGCTGTGAGTGTGTGAGCCTGCAGGGCCCCATGGAATTGCCTAGAAGTAGGCTGAATCGCTGCAAGGGCTGAACAGCAGTATCGGGCAGGCTCGGGCAACGCGCGGCCCGTTCGGGTTATCGCTTCTCGGCCTTTTGGCTAAGATCAAGTGTAGTATCTGTTCTTATCAGTTTAATATCTGATACGTCCCCTATCTGGGGACCATATATTAAATGGATTTTTAGAACAGGGAGATGGAAATAGAGCTTGCTCTGTCCACTCCACGCATTGACCTGGTATTGCAGTATTTCCAGGACCGGTGCACCCTTTCCTTATGTGTTGACTAAAAGCAGATTCCAAAAGTGTTTTTTGTCTTTGCTATTGTTTCTGTCTTTCTGAAGGGATCTCCCCTTTTAATCCCATTATTTCAACACCTGTTGGACAATGCATGAGTGATAATGAGCTCATTGATTAAATGCAATTAATGAATAGATTGCCACCTCTTGTTGTGTGTCGTCTGTGTTTCTGTGTTTCCGGCATTTCACATTGGAACACCTCATTCACCTTCCTTGTCTTCTCTCCGCCCTCCCTTTTAGGTAAGTTAAAGAGCTGCACCTGAGCCAGCCACTGATTGATTGATTGATTGATTGATTGATTGATTGATTGATTGATGCAGCACAACAGTCAAATAGTGGAGTGGAGTAGGGGAACAGCAAACAGCCAATAAAGCAGCCCGCCCGCTCGCCTGCCCGCCACAATGGACCTACCTGTGTACACTAGATGGATGTGATGGAATGTACTGTCGTCCCTACATTTCAAGAAGAAGTAAGAATTGCAGTTGCAACAAAGCCTTGCTTGCCTACAAAGAGAGCAGCAATTTGGATTTGTTACTATGTTACCTAGAAGAATAACAAACTGTGCAAGGATGGAGGTTGTAGGAGCAAGGAGAAGTTGTCTGTAAAGTTGGTGGATGCCTATTTTCCATTTTGCAGTCCCTTGTCTCCCTCTTGTGGCCTCCTGGAGGCAACTAGCTGTGCAAAAAAAAGACAGCCTGGCGGCCGGCTGTTGCAGCGTTGCCCTCTCAGGCAACACTGAGTGACTGACTGAGCCTCACCGTCTTATATAAAGTTCAGACGGAACTTTGCACGTGTCATAGTGGAGCCCTCAGGATTCCAGAGCCAGCTTTCTGACATCATAATGGGGCCTCAGAGATAAAAGCCTGGGCCCAGGCAGTGTTGGTCAGTGCTGCTCAGCAGGCAGCACTGGACTGGACTGGATTACAGCTGATACAAGGTGTGAAGGAACAAGGGGTGGCTGTGGGCATGCACTTGCTGCCGCTGCCAGTGTTTATCTGCATGGCAGCAGGGCATTTGGGCGTTGCCAGGAAGGCGTTTTTATGTAGATTCCTCCTCTTTCAGCACTGCATTGTGGTGCAAGCAAAAGAAGCAAATCCTGTCTGGCTTCCTCTCCGGCCTTTATTCACCTCCCGTGTAGCTGTGAGTGTGTGAGCCTGCAGGGCCCCATGGAATTGCCTAGAAGTAGGCTGAATCGCTGCAAGGGCTGAACAGCAGTATCGGGCAGGCTCGGGCAACGCGCGGCCCGTTCGGGTTATCGCTTCTCGGCCTTTTGGCTAAGATCAAGTGTAGTATCTGTTCTTATCAGTTTAATATCTGATACGTCCCCTATCTGGGGACCATATATTAAATGGATTTTTAGAACAGGGAGATGGAAATAGAGCTTGCTCTGTCCACTCCACGCATTGACCTGGTATTGCAGTATTTCCAGGACCGGTGCACCCTTTCCTTATGTGTTGACTAAAAGCAGATTCCAAAAGTGTTTTTTGTCTTTGCTATTGTTTCTGTCTTTCTGAAGGGATCTCCCCTTTTAATCCCATTATTTCAACACCTGTTGGACAATGCATGAGTGATAATGAGCTCATTGATTAAATGCAATTAATGAATAGATTGCCACCTCTTGTTGTGTGTCGTCTGTGTTTCTGTGTTTCCGGCATTTCACATTGGAACACCTCATTCACCTTCCTTGTCTTCTCTCCGCCCTCCCTTTTAGGTAAGTTAAAGAGCTGCACCTGAGCCAGCCACTGATTGATTGATTGATTGATTGATTGATTGATTGATTGATTGATTGATTGATTGATTGATGCAGCACAACAGTCAAATAGTGGAGTGGAGTAGGGGAACAGCAAACAGCCAATAAAGCAGCCCGCCCGCTCGCCTGCCCGCCACAATGGACCTACCTGTGTACACTAGATGGATGTGATGGAATGTACTGTCGTCCCTACATTTCAAGAAGAAGTAAGAATTGCAGTTGCAACAAAGCCTTGCTTGCCTACAAAGAGAGCAGCAATTTGGATTTGTTACTATGTTACCTAGAAGAATAACAAACTGTGCAAGGATGGAGGTTGTAGGAGCAAGGAGAAGTTGTCTGTAAAGTTGGTGGATGCCTATTTTCCATTTTGCAGTCCCTTGTCTCCCTCTTGTGGCCTCCTGGAGGCAACTAGCTGTGCAAAAAAAAGACAGCCTGGCGGCCGGCTGTTGCAGTGTTGCCCTCTCAGGCAACACTGAGTGACTGACTGAGCCTCACCGTCTTATATAAAGTTCAGACGGAACTTTGCACGTGTCATAGTGGAGCCCTCAGGATTCCAGAGCCAGCTTTCTGACATCATAATGGGGCCTCAGAGATAAAAGCCTGGGCCCAGGCAGTGTTGGTCAGTGCTGCTCAGCAGGCAGCACTGGACTGGACTGGATTACAGCTGATACAAGGTGTGAAGGAACAAGGGGTGGCTGTGGGCATGCACTTGCTGCCGCTGCCAGTGTTTATCTGCATGGCAGCAGGGCATTTGGGCGTTGCCAGGAAGGCGTTTTTATGTAGATTCCTCCTCTTTCAGCACTGCATTGTGGTGCAAGCAAAAGAAGCAAATCCTGTCTGGCTTCCTCTCCGGCCTTTATTCACCTCCCGTGTAGCTGTGAGTGTGTGAGCCTGCAGGGCCCCATGGAATTGCCTAGAAGTAGGCTGAATCGCTGCAAGGGCTGAACAGCAGTATCGGGCAGGCTCGGGCAACGCGCGGCCCGTTCGGGTTATCGCTTCTCGGCCTTTTGGCTAAGATCAAGTGTAGTATCTGTTCTTATCAGTTTAATATCTGATACGTCCCCTATCTGGGGACCATATATTAAATGGATTTTTAGAACAGGGAGATGGAAATAGAGCTTGCTCTGTCCACTCCACGCATTGACCTGGTATTGCAGTATTTCCAGGACCGGTGCACCCTTTCCTTATGTGTTGACTAAAAGCAGATTCCAAAAGTGTTTTTTGTCTTTGCTATTGTTTCTGTCTTTCTGAAGGGATCTCCCCTTTTAATCCCATTATTTCAACACCTGTTGGACAATGCATGAGTGATAATGAGCTCATTGATTAAATGCAATTAATGAATAGATTGCCACCTCTTGTTGTGTGTCGTCTGTGTTTCTGTGTTTCCGGCATTTCACATTGGAACACCTCATTCACCTTCCTTGTCTTCTCTCCGCCCTCCCTTTTAGGTAAGTTAAAGAGCTGCACCTGAGCCAGCCACTGATTGATTGATTGATTGATTGATTGATTGATTGATTGATTGATTGATTGATTGATTGATTGATGCAGCACAACAGTCAAATAGTGGAGTGGAGTAGGGGAACAGCAAACAGCCAATAAAGCAGCCCGCCCGCTCGCCTGCCCGCCACAATGGACCTACCTGTGTACACTAGATGGATGTGATGGAATGTACTGTCGTCCCTACATTTCAAGAAGAAGTAAGAATTGCAGTTGCAACAAAGCCTTGCTTGCCTACAAAGAGAGCAGCAATTTGGATTTGTTACTATGTTACCTAGAAGAATAACAAACTGTGCAAGGATGGAGGTTGTAGGAGCAAGGAGAAGTTGTCTGTAAAGTTGGTGGATGCCTATTTTCCATTTTGCAGTCCCTTGTCTCCCTCTTGTGGCCTCCTGGAGGCAACTAGCTGTGCAAAAAAAAGACAGCCTGGCGGCCGGCTGTTGCAGTGTTGCCCTCTCAGGCAACACTGAGTGACTGACTGAGCCTCACCGTCTTATATAAAGTTCAGACGGAACTTTGCACGTGTCATAGTGGAGCCCTCAGGATTCCAGAGCCAGCTTTCTGACATCATAATGGGGCCTCAGAGATAAAAGCCTGGGCCCAGGCAGTGTTGGTCAGTGCTGCTCAGCAGGCAGCACTGGACTGGACTGGATTACAGCTGATACAAGGTGTGAAGGAACAAGGGGTGGCTGTGGGCATGCACTTGCTGCCGCTGCCAGTGTTTATCTGCATGGCAGCAGGGCATTTGGGCGTTGCCAGGAAGGCGTTTTTATGTAGATTCCTCCTCTTTCAGCACTGCATTGTGGTGCAAGCAAAAGAAGCAAATCCTGTCTGGCTTCCTCTCCGGCCTTTATTCACCTCCCGTGTAGCTGTGAGTGTGTGAGCCTGCAGGGCCCCATGGAATTGCCTAGAAGTAGGCTGAATCGCTGCAAGGGCTGAACAGCAGTATCGGGCAGGCTCGGGCAACGCGCGGCCCGTTCGGGTTATCGCTTCTCGGCCTTTTGGCTAAGATCAAGTGTAGTATCTGTTCTTATCAGTTTAATATCTGATACGTCCCCTATCTGGGGACCATATATTAAATGGATTTTTAGAACAGGGAGATGGAAATAGAGCTTGCTCTGTCCACTCCACGCATTGACCTGGTATTGCAGTATTTCCAGGACCGGTGCACCCTTTCCTTATGTGTTGACTAAAAGCAGATTCCAAAAGTGTTTTTTGTCTTTGCTATTGTTTCTGTCTTTCTGAAGGGATCTCCCCTTTTAATCCCATTATTTCAACACCTGTTGGACAATGCATGAGTGATAATGAGCTCATTGATTAAATGCAATTAATGAATAGATTGCCACCTCTTGTTGTGTGTCGTCTGTGTTTCTGTGTTTCCGGCATTTCACATTGGAACACCTCATTCACCTTCCTTGTCTTCTCTCCGCCCTCCCTTTTAGGTAAGTTAAAGAGCTGCACCTGAGCCAGCCACTGATTGATTGATTGATTGATTGATTGATTGATTGATTGATTGATTGATTGATTGATTGATGCAGCACAACAGTCAAATAGTGGAGTGGAGTAGGGGAACAGCAAACAGCCAATAAAGCAGCCCGCCCGCTCGCCTGCCCGCCACAATGGACCTACCTGTGTACACTAGATGGATGTGATGGAATGTACTGTCGTCCCTACATTTCAAGAAGAAGTAAGAATTGCAGTTGCAACAAAGCCTTGCTTGCCTACAAAGAGAGCAGCAATTTGGATTTGTTACTATGTCACCTAGAAGAATAACAAACTGTGCAAGGATGGAGGTTGTAGGAGCAAGGAGAAGTTGTCTGTAAAGTTGGTGGATGCCTATTTTCCATTTTGCAGTCCCTTGTCTCCCTCTTGTGGCCTCCTGGAGGCAACTAGCTGTGCAAAAAAAAGACAGCCTGGCGGCCGGCTGTTGCAGTGTTGCCCTCTCAGGCAACACTGAGTGACTGACTGAGCCTCACCGTCTTATATAAAGTTCAGACGGAACTTTGCACGTGTCATAGTGGAGCCCTCAGGATTCCAGAGCCAGCTTTCTGACATCATAATGGGGCCTCAGAGATAAAAGCCTGGGCCCAGGCAGTGTTGGTCAGTGCTGCTCAGCAGGCAGCACTGGACTGGACTGGATTACAGCTGATACAAGGTGTGAAGGAACAAGGGGTGGCTGTGGGCATGCACTTGCTGCCGCTGCCAGTGTTTATCTGCATGGCAGCAGGGCATTTGGGCGTTGCCAGGAAGGCGTTTTTATGTAGATTCCTCCTCTTTCAGCACTGCATTGTGGTGCAAGCAAAAGAAGCAAATCCTGTCTGGCTTCCTCTCCGGCCTTTATTCACCTCCCGTGTAGCTGTGAGTGTGTGAGCCTGCAGGGCCCCATGGAATTGCCTAGAAGTAGGCTGAATCGCTGCAAGGGCTGAACAGCAGTATCGGGCAGGCTCGGGCAACGCGCGGCCCGTTCGGGTTATCGCTTCTCGGCCTTTTGGCTAAGATCAAGTGTAGTATCTGTTCTTATCAGTTTAATATCTGATACGTCCCCTATCTGGGGACCATATATTAAATGGATTTTTAGAACAGGGAGATGGAAATAGAGCTTGCTCTGTCCACTCCACGCATTGACCTGGTATTGCAGTATTTCCAGGACCGGTGCACCCTTTCCTTATGTGTTGACTAAAAGCAGATTCCAAAAGTGTTTTTTGTCTTTGCTATTGTTTCTGTCTTTCTGAAGGGATCTCCCCTTTTAATCCCATTATTTCAACACCTGTTGGACAATGCATGAGTGATAATGAGCTCATTGATTAAATGCAATTAATGAATAGATTGCCACCTCTTGTTGTGTGTCGTCTGTGTTTCTGTGTTTCCGGCATTTCACATTGGAACACCTCATTCACCTTCCTTGTCTTCTCTCCGCCCTCCCTTTTAGGTAAGTTAAATAGCTGCACCTGAGCCAGCCACTGATTGATTGATTGATTGATTGATTGATTGATTGATTGATTGATTGATTGATGCAGCACAACAGTCAAATAGTGGAATGGAGTAGGGGAACAGCAAACAGCCAATAAAGCAGCCCGCCCGCTCGCCTGCCCGCCACAATGGACCTACCTGTGTACACTAGATGGATGTGATGGAATGTACTGTCGTCCCTACATTTCAAGAAGAAGTAAGAATTGCAGTTGCAACAAAGCCTTGCTTGCCTACAAAGAGAGCAGCAATTTGGATTTGTTACTATGTTACCTAGAAGAATAACAAACTGTGCAAGGATGGAGGTTGTAGGAGCAAGGAGAAGTTGTCTGTAAAGTTGGTGGATGCCTATTTTCCATTTTGCAGTCCCTTGTCTCCCTCTTGTGGCCTCCTGGAGGCAACTAGCTGTGCAAAAAAAAGACAGCCTGGCGGCCGGCTGTTGCAGTGTTGCCCTCTCAGGCAACACTGAGTGACTGACTGAGCCTCACCGTCTTATATAAAGTTCAGACGGAACTTTGCACGTGTCATAGTGGAGCCCTCAGGATTCCAGAGCCAGCTTTCTGACATCATAATGGGGCCTCAGAGATAAAAGCCTGGGCCCAGGCAGTGTTGGTCAGTGCTGCTCAGCAGGCAGCACTGGACTGGACTGGATTACAGCTGATACAAGGTGTGAAGGAACAAGGGGTGGCTGTGGGCATGCACTTGCTGCCGCTGCCAGTGTTTATCTGCATGGCAGCAGGGCATTTGGGCGTTGCCAGGAAGGCGTTTTTATGTAGATTCCTCCTCTTTCAGCACTGCATTGTGGTGCAAGCAAAAGAAGCAAATCCTGTCTGGCTTCCTCTCCGGCCTTTATTCACCTCCCGTGTAGCTGTGAGTGTGTGAGCCTGCAGGGCCCCATGGAATTGCCTAGAAGTAGGCTGAATCGCTGCAAGGGCTGAACAGCAGTATCGGGCAGGCTCGGGCAACGCGCGGCCCGTTCGGGTTATCGCTTCTCGGCCTTTTGGCTAAGATCAAGTGTAGTATCTGTTCTTATCAGTTTAATATCTGATACGTCCCCTATCTGGGGACCATATATTAAATGGATTTTTAGAACAGGGAGATGGAAATAGAGCTTGCTCTGTCCACTCCACGCATTGACCTGGTATTGCAGTATTTCCAGGACCGGTGCACCCTTTCCTTATGTGTTGACTAAAAGCAGATTCCAAAAGTGTTTTTTGTCTTTGCTATTGTTTCTGTCTTTCTGAAGGGATCTCCCCTTTTAATCCCATTATTTCAACACCTGTTGGACAATGCATGAGTGATAATGAGCTCATTGATTAAATGCAATTAATGAATAGATTGCCACCTCTTGTTGTGTGTCGTCTGTGTTTCTGTGTTTCCGGCATTTCACATTGGAACACCTCATTCACCTTCCTTGTCTTCTCTCCGCCCTCCCTTTTAGGTAAGTTAAAGAGCTGCACCTGAGCCAGCCACTGATTGATTGATTGATTGATTGATTGATTGATTGATTGATTGATGCAGCACAACAGTCAAATAGTGGAGTGGAGTAGGGGAACAGCAAACAGCCAATAAAGCAGCCCGCCCGCTCGCCTGCCCGCCACAATGGACCTACCTGTGTACACTAGATGGATGTGATGGAATGTACTGTCGTCCCTACATTTCAAGAAGAAGTAAGAATTGCAGTTGCAACAAAGCCTTGCTTGCCTACAAAGAGAGCAGCAATTTGGATTTGTTACTATGTTACCTAGAAGAATAACAAACTGTGCAAGGATGGAGGTTGTAGGAGCAAGGAGAAGTTGTCTGTAAAGTTGGTGGATGCCTATTTTCCATTTTGCAGTCCCTTGTCTCCCTCTTGTGGCCTCCTGGAGGCAACTAGCTGTGCAAAAAAAAGACAGCCTGGCGGCCGGCTGTTGCAGTGTTGCCCTCTCAGGCAACACTGAGTGACTGACTGAGCCTCACCGTCTTATATAAAGTTCAGACGGAACTTTGCACGTGTCATAGTGGAGCCCTCAGGATTCCAGAGCCAGCTTTCTGACATC
The DNA here is from genome assembly GCF_050947455.1 of Rhinoderma darwinii. Taxonomy (NCBI): domain Eukaryota; kingdom Metazoa; phylum Chordata; class Amphibia; order Anura; family Rhinodermatidae; genus Rhinoderma; species Rhinoderma darwinii. The sequence continues at coordinate 414,548 of NW_027461819.1, forward strand.
ATAATGGGGCCTCAGAGATAAAAGCCTGGGCCCAGGCAGTGTTGGTCAGTGCTGCTCAGCAGGCAGCACTGGACTGGACTGGATTACAGCTGATACAAGGTGTGAAGGAACAAGGGGTGGCTGTGGGCATGCACTTGCTGCCGCTGCCAGTGTTTATCTGCATGGCAGCAGGGCATTTGGGCGTTGCCAGGAAGGCGTTTTTATGTAGATTCCTCCTCTTTCAGCACTGCATTGTGGTGCAAGCAAAAGAAGCAAATCCTGTCTGGCTTCCTCTCCGGCCTTTATTCACCTCCCGTGTAGCTGTGAGTGTGTGAGCCTGCAGGGCCCCATGGAATTGCCTAGAAGTAGGCTGAATCGCTGCAAGGGCTGAACAGCAGTATCGGGCAGGCTCGGGCAACGCGCGGCCCGTTCGGGTTATCGCTTCTCGGCCTTTTGGCTAAGATCAAGTGTAGTATCTGTTCTTATCAGTTTAATATCTGATACGTCCCCTATCTGGGGACCATATATTAAATGGATTTTTAGAACAGGGAGATGGAAATAGAGCTTGCTCTGTCCACTCCACGCATTGACCTGGTATTGCAGTATTTCCAGGACCGGTGCACCCTTTCCTTATGTGTTGACTAAAAGCAGATTCCAAAAGTGTTTTTTGTCTTTGCTATTGTTTCTGTCTTTCTGAAGGGATCTCCCCTTTTAATCCCATTATTTCAACACCTGTTGGACAATGCATGAGTGATAATGAGCTCATTGATTAAATGCAATTAATGAATAGATTGCCACCTCTTGTTGTGTGTCGTCTGTGTTTCTGTGTTTCCGGCATTTCACATTGGAACACCTCATTCACCTTCCTTGTCTTCTCTCCGCCCTCCCTTTTAGGTAAGTTAAAGAGCTGCACCTGAGCCAGCCACTGATTGATTGATTGATTGATTAATTGATTGATTGATTGATTGATTGATGCAGCACAACAGTCAAATAGTGGAGTGGAGTAGGGGAACAGCAAACAGCCAATAAAGCAGCCCGCCCGCTCGCCTGCCCGCCACAATGGACCTACCTGTGTACACTAGATGGATGTGATGGAATGTACTGTCGTCCCTACATTTCAAGAAGAAGTAAGAATTGCAGTTGCAACAAAGCCTTGCTTGCCTACAAAGAGAGCAGCAATTTGGATTTGTTACTATGTTACCTAGAAGAATAACAAACTGTGCAAGGATGGAGGTTGTAGGAGCAAGGAGAAGTTGTCTGTAAAGTTGGTGGATGCCTATTTTCCATTTTGCAGTCCCTTGTCTCCCTCTTGTGGCCTCCTGGAGGCAACTAGCTGTGCAAAAAAAAGACAGCCTGGCGGCCGGCTGTTGCAGTGTTGCCCTCTCAGGCAACACTGAGTGACTGACTGAGCCTCACCGTCTTATATAAAGTTCAGACGGAACTTTGCACGTGTCATAGTGGAGCCCTCAGGATTCCAGAGCCAGCTTTCTGACATCATAATGGGGCCTCAGAGATAAAAGCCTGGGCCCAGGCAGTGTTGGTCAGTGCTGCTCAGCAGGCAGCACTGGACTGGACTGGATTACAGCTGATACAAGGTGTGAAGGAACAAGGGGTGGCTGTGGGCATGCACTTGCTGCCGCTGCCAGTGTTTATCTGCATGGCAGCAGGGCATTTGGGCGTTGCCAGGAAGGCGTTTTTATGTAGATTCCTCCTCTTTCAGCACTGCATTGTGGTGCAAGCAAAAGAAGCAAATCCTGTCTGGCTTCCTCTCCGGCCTTTATTCACCTCCCGTGTAGCTGTGAGTGTGTGAGCCTGCAGGGCCCCATGGAATTGCCTAGAAGTAGGCTGAATCGCTGCAAGGGCTGAACAGCAGTATCGGGCAGGCTCGGGCAACGCGCGGCCCGTTCGGGTTATCGCTTCTCGGCCTTTTGGCTAAGATCAAGTGTAGTATCTGTTCTTATCAGTTTAATATCTGATACGTCCCCTATCTGGGGACCATATATTAAATGGATTTTTAGAACAGGGAGATGGAAATAGAGCTTGCTCTGTCCACTCCACGCATTGACCTGGTATTGCAGTATTTCCAGGACCGGTGCACCCTTTCCTTATGTGTTGACTAAAAGCAGATTCCAAAAGTGTTTTTTGTCTTTGCTATTGTTTCTGTCTTTCTGAAGGGATCTCCCCTTTTAATCCCATTATTTCAACACCTGTTGGACAATGCATGAGTGATAATGAGCTCATTGATTAAATGCAATTAATGAATAGATTGCCACCTCTTGTTGTGTGTCGTCTGTGTTTCTGTGTTTCCGGCATTTCACATTGGAACACCTCATTCACCTTCCTTGTCTTCTCTCCGCCCTCCCTTTTAGGTAAGTTAAAGAGCTGCACCTGAGCCAGCCACTGATTGATTGATTGATTGATTAATTGATTGATTGATTGATTGATTGATGCAGCACAACAGTCAAATAGTGGAGTGGAGTAGGGGAACAGCAAACAGCCAATAAAGCAGCCCGCCCGCTCGCCTGCCCGCCACAATGGACCTACCTGTGTACACTAGATGGATGTGATGGAATGTACTGTCGTCCCTACATTTCAAGAAGAAGTAAGAATTGCAGTTGCAACAAAGCCTTGCTTGCCTACAAAGAGAGCAGCAATTTGGATTTGTTACTATGTTACCTAGAAGAATAACAAACTGTGCAAGGATGGAGGTTGTAGGAGCAAGGAGAAGTTGTCTGTAAAGTTGGTGGATGCCTATTTTCCATTTTGCAGTCCCTTGTCTCCCTCTTGTGGCCTCCTGGAGGCAACTAGCTGTGCAAAAAAAAGACAGCCTGGCGGCCGGCTGTTGCAGTGTTGCCCTCTCAGGCAACACTGAGTGACTGACTGAGCCTCACCGTCTTATATAAAGTTCAGACGGAACTTTGCACGTGTCATAGTGGAGCCCTCAGGATTCCAGAGCCAGCTTTCTGACATCATAATGGGGCCTCAGAGATAAAAGCCTGGGCCCAGGCAGTGTTGGTCAGTGCTGCTCAGCAGGCAGCACTGGACTGGACTGGATTACAGCTGATACAAGGTGTGAAGGAACAAGGGGTGGCTGTGGGCATGCACTTGCTGCCGCTGCCAGTGTTTATCTGCATGGCAGCAGGGCATTTGGGCGTTGCCAGGAAGGCGTTTTTATGTAGATTCCTCCTCTTTCAGCACTGCATTGTGGTGCAAGCAAAAGAAGCAAATCCTGTCTGGCTTCCTCTCCGGCCTTTATTCACCTCCCGTGTAGCTGTGAGTGTGTGAGCCTGCAGGGCCCCATGGAATTGCCTAGAAGTAGGCTGAATCGCTGCAAGGGCTGAACAGCAGTATCGGGCAGGCTCGGGCAACGCGCGGCCCGTTCGGGTTATCGCTTCTCGGCCTTTTGGCTAAGATCAAGTGTAGTATCTGTTCTTATCAGTTTAATATCTGATACGTCCCCTATCTGGGGACCATATATTAAATGGATTTTTAGAACAGGGAGATGGAAATAGAGCTTGCTCTGTCCACTCCACGCATTGACCTGGTATTGCAGTATTTCCAGGACCGGTGCACCCTTTCCTTATGTGTTGACTAAAAGCAGATTCCAAAAGTGTTTTTTGTCTTTGCTATTGTTTCTGTCTTTCTGAAGGGATCTCCCCTTTTAATCCCATTATTTCAACACCTGTTGGACAATGCATGAGTGATAATGAGCTCATTGATTAAATGCAATTAATGAATAGATTGCCACCTCTTGTTGTGTGTCGTCTGTGTTTCTGTGTTTCCGGCATTTCACATTGGAACACCTCATTCACCTTCCTTGTCTTCTCTCCGCCCTCCCTTTTAGGTAAGTTAAATAGCTGCACCTGAGCCAGCCACTGATTGATTGATTGATTGATTGATTGATTGATTGATTGATTGATTGATTGATTGATGCAGCACAACAGTCAAATAGTGGAGTGGAGTAGGGGAACAGCAAACAGCCAATAAAGCAGCCCGCCCGCTCGCCTGCCCGCCACAATGGACCTACCTGTGTACACTAGATGGATGTGATGGAATGTACTGTCGTCCCTACATTTCAAGAAGAAGTAAGAATTGCAGTTGCAACAAAGCCTTGCTTGCCTACAAAGAGAGCAGCAATTTGGATTTGTTACTATGTTACCTAGAAGAATAACAAACTGTGCAAGGATGGAGGTTGTAGGAGCAAGGAGAAGTTGTCTGTAAAGTTGGTGGATGCCTATTTTCCATTTTGCAGTCCCTTGTCTCCCTCTTGTGGCCTCCTGGAGGCAACTAGCTGTGCAAAAAAAAGACAGCCTGGCGGCCGGCTGTTGCAGTGTTGCCCTCTCAGGCAACACTGAGTGACTGACTGAGCCTCACCGTCTTATATAAAGTTCAGACGGAACTTTGCACGTGTCATAGTGGAGCCCTCAGGATTCCAGAGCCAGCTTTCTGACATCATAATGGGGCCTCAGAGATAAAAGCCTGGGCCCAGGCAGTGTTGGTCAGCGCTGCTCAGCAGGCAGCACTGGACTGGACTGGATTACAGCTGATACAAGGTGTGAAGGAACAAGGGGTGGCTGTGGGCATGCACTTGCTGCCGCTGCCAGTGTTTATCTGCATGGCAGCAGGGCATTTGGGCGTTGCCAGGAAGGCGTTTTTATGTAGATTCCTCCTCTTTCAGCACTGCATTGTGGTGCAAGCAAAAGAAGCAAATCCTGTCTGGCTTCCTCTCCGGCCTTTATTCACCTCCCGTGTAGCTGTGAGTGTGTGAGCCTGCAGGGCCCCATGGAATTGCCTAGAAGTAGGCTGAATCGCTGCAAGGGCTGAACAGCAGTATCGGGCAGGCTCGGGCAACGCGCGGCCCGTTCGGGTTATCGCTTCTCGGCCTTTTGGCTAAGATCAAGTGTAGTATCTGTTCTTATCAGTTTAATATCTGATACGTCCCCTATCTGGGGACCATATATTAAATGGATTTTTAGAACAGGGAGATGGAAATAGAGCTTGCTCTGTCCACTCCACGCATTGACCTGGTATTGCAGTATTTCCAGGACCGGTGCACCCTTTCCTTATGTGTTGACTAAAAGCAGATTCCAAAAGTGTTTTTTGTCTTTGCTATTGTTTCTGTCTTTCTGAAGGGATCTCCCCTTTTAATCCCATTATTTCAACACCTGTTGGACAATGCATGAGTGATAATGAGCTCATTGATTAAATGCAATTAATGAATAGATTGCCACCTCTTGTTGTGTGTCGTCTGTGTTTCTGTGTTTCCGGCATTTCACATTGGAACACCTCATTCACCTTCCTTGTCTTCTCTCCGCCCTCCCTTTTAGGTAAGTTAAAGAGCTGCACCTGAGCCAGCCACTGATTGATTGATTGATTGATTGATTGATTGATTGATTGATTGATTGATTGATGCAGCACAACAGTCAAATAGTGGAGTGGAGTAGGGGAACAGCAAACAGCCAATAAAGCAGCCCGCCCGCTCGCCTGCCCGCCACAATGGACCTACCTGTGTACACTAGATGGATGTGATGGAATGTACTGTCGTCCCTACATTTCAAGAAGAAGTAAGAATTGCAGTTGCAACAAAGCCTTGCTTGCCTACAAAGAGAGCAGCAATTTGGATTTGTTACTATGTTACCTAGAAGAATAACAAACTGTGCAAGGATGGAGGTTGTAGGAGCAAGGAGAAGTTGTCTGTAAAGTTGGTGGATGCCTATTTTCCATTTTGCAGTCCCTTGTCTCCCTCTTGTGGCCTCCTGGAGGCAACTAGCTGTGCAAAAAAAAGACAGCCTGGCGGCCGGCTGTTGCAGTGTTGCCCTCTCAGGCAACACTGAGTGACTGACTGAGCCTCACCGTCTTATATAAAGTTCAGACGGAACTTTGCACGTGTCATAGTGGAGCCCTCAGGATTCCAGAGCCAGCTTTCTGACATCATAATGGGGCCTCAGAGATAAAAGCCTGGGCCCAGGCAGTGTTGGTCAGTGCTGCTCAGCAGGCAGCACTGGACTGGACTGGATTACAGCTGATACAAGGTGTGAAGGAACAAGGGGTGGCTGTGGGCATGCACTTGCTGCCGCTGCCAGTGTTTATCTGCATGGCAGCAGGGCATTTGGGCGTTGCCAGGAAGGCGTTTTTATGTAGATTCCTCCTCTTTCAGCACTGCATTGTGGTGCAAGCAAAAGAAGCAAATCCTGTCTGGCTTCCTCTCCGGCCTTTATTCACCTCCCGTGTAGCTGTGAGTGTGTGAGCCTGCAGGGCCCCATGGAATTGCCTAGAAGTAGGCTGAATCGCTGCAAGGGCTGAACAGCAGTATCGGGCAGGCTCGGGCAACGCGCGGCCCGTTCGGGTTATCGCTTCTCGGCCTTTTGGCTAAGATCAAGTGTAGTATCTGTTCTTATCAGTTTAATATCTGATACGTCCCCTATCTGGGGACCATATATTAAATGGATTTTTAGAACAGGGAGATGGAAATAGAGCTTGCTCTGTCCACTCCACGCATTGACCTGGTATTGCAGTATTTCCAGGACCGGTGCACCCTTTCCTTATGTGTTGACTAAAAGCAGATTCCAAAAGTGTTTTTTGTCTTTGCTATTGTTTCTGTCTTTCTGAAGGGATCTCCCCTTTTAATCCCATTATTTCAACACCTGTTGGACAATGCATGAGTGATAATGAGCTCATTGATTAAATGCAATTAATGAATAGATTGCCACCTCTTGTTGTGTGTCGTCTGTGTTTCTGTGTTTCCGGCATTTCACATTGGAACACCTCATTCACCTTCCTTGTCTTCTCTCCGCCCTCCCTTTTAGGTAAGTTAAAGAGCTGCACCTGAGCCAGCCACTGATTGATTGATTGATTGATTGATTGATTGATTGATTGATTGATTGATTGATGCAGCACAACAGTCAAATAGTGGAGTGGAGTAGGGGAACAGCAAACAGCCAATAAAGCAGCCCGCCCGCTCGCCTGCCCGCCACAATGGACCTACCTGTGTACACTAGATGGATGTGATGGAATGTACTGTCGTCCCTACATTTCAAGAAGAAGTAAGAATTGCAGTTGCAACAAAGCCTTGCTTGCCTACAAAGAGAGCAGCAATTTGGATTTGTTACTATGTTACCTAGAAGAATAACAAACTGTGCAAGGATGGAGGTTGTAGGAGCAAGGAGAAGTTGTCTGTAAAGTTGGTGGATGCCTATTTTCCATTTTGCAGTCCCTTGTCTCCCTCTTGTGGCCTCCTGGAGGCAACTAGCTGTGCAAAAAAAAGACAGCCTGGCGGCCGGCTGTTGCAGTGTTGCCCTCTCAGGCAACACTGAGTGACTGACTGAGCCTCACCGTCTTATATAAAGTTCAGACGGAACTTTGCACGTGTCATAGTGGAGCCCTCAGGATTCCAGAGCCAGCTTTCTGACATCATAATGGGGCCTCAGAGATAAAAGCCTGGGCCCAGGCAGTGTTGGTCAGTGCTGCTCAGCAGGCAGCACTGGACTGGACTGGATTACAGCTGATACAAGGTGTGAAGGAACAAGGGGTGGCTGTGGGCATGCACTTGCTGCCGCTGCCAGTGTTTATCTGCATGGCAGCAGGGCATTTGGGCGTTGCCAGGAAGGCGTTTTTATGTAGATTCCTCCTCTTTCAGCACTGCATTGTGGTGCAAGCAAAAGAAGCAAATCCTGTCTGGCTTCCTCTCCGGCCTTTATTCACCTCCCGTGTAGCTGTGAGTGTGTGAGCCTGCAGGGCCCCATGGAATTGCCTAGAAGTAGGCTGAATCGCTGCAAGGGCTGAACAGCAGTATCGGGCAGGCTCGGGCAACGCGCGGCCCGTTCGGGTTATCGCTTCTCGGCCTTTTGGCTAAGATCAAGTGTAGTATCTGTTCTTATCAGTTTAATATCTGATACGTCCCCTATCTGGGGACCATATATTAAATGGATTTTTAGAACAGGGAGATGGAAATAGAGCTTGCTCTGTCCACTCCACGCATTGACCTGGTATTGCAGTATTTCCAGGACCGGTGCACCCTTTCCTTATGTGTTGACTAAAAGCAGATTCCAAAAGTGTTTTTTGTCTTTGCTATTGTTTCTGTCTTTCTGAAGGGATCTCCCCTTTTAATCCCATTATTTCAACACCTGTTGGACAATGCATGAGTGATAATGAGCTCATTGATTAAATGCAATTAATGAATAGATTGCCACCTCTTGTTGTGTGTCGTCTGTGTTTCTGTGTTTCCGGCATTTCACATTGGAACACCTCATTCACCTTCCTTGTCTTCTCTCCGCCCTCCCTTTTAGGTAAGTTAAAGAGCTGCACCTGAGCCAGCCACTGATTGATTGATTGATTGATTGATTGATTGATTGATTGATTGATTGATGCAGCACAACAGTCAAATAGTGGAGTGGAGTAGGGGAACAGCAAACAGCCAATAAAGCAGCCCGCCCGCTCGCCTGCCCGCCACAATGGACCTACCTGTGTACACTAGATGGATGTGATGGAATGTACTGTCGTCCCTACATTTCAAGAAGAAGTAAGAATTGCAGTTGCAACAAAGCCTTGCTTGCCTACAAAGAGAGCAGCAATTTGGATTTGTTACTATGTTACCTAGAAGAATAACAAACTGTGCAAGGATGGAGGTTGTAGGAGCAAGGAGAAGTTGTCTGTAAAGTTGGTGGATGCCTATTTTCCATTTTGCAGTCCCTTGTCTCCCTCTTGTGGCCTCCTGGAGGCAACTAGCTGTGCAAAAAAAAGACAGCCTGGCGGCCGGCTGTTGCAGTGTTGCCCTCTCAGGCAACACTGAGTGACTGACTGAGCCTCACCGTCTTATATAAAGTTCAGACGGAACTTTGCACGTGTCATAGTGGAGCCCTCAGGATTCCAGAGCCAGCTTTCTGACATCATAATGGGGCCTCAGAGATAAAAGCCTGGGCCCAGGCAGTGTTGGTCAGTGCTGCTCAGCAGGCAGCACTGGACTGGACTGGATTACAGCTGATACAAGGTGTGAAGGAACAAGGGGTGGCTGTGGGCATGCACTTGCTGCCGCTGCCAGTGTTTATCTGCATGGCAGCAGGGCATTTGGGCGTTGCCAGGAAGGCGTTTTTATGTAGATTCCTCCTCTTTCAGCACTGCATTGTGGTGCAAGCAAAAGAAGCAAATCCTGTCTGGCTTCCTCTCCGGCCTTTATTCACCTCCCGTGTAGCTGTGAGTGTGTGAGCCTGCAGGGCCCCATGGAATTGCCTAGAAGTAGGCTGAATCGCTGCAAGGGCTGAACAGCAGTATCAGGCAGGCTCGGGCAACGCGCGGCCCGTTCGGGTTATCGCTTCTCGGCCTTTTGGCTAAGATCAAGTGTAGTATCTGTTCTTATCAGTTTAATATCTGATACGTCCCCTATCTGGGGACCATATATTAAATGGATTTTTAGAACAGGGAGATGGAAATAGAGCTTGCTCTGTCCACTCCACGCATTGACCTGGTATTGCAGTATTTCCAGGACCGGTGCACCCTTTCCTTATGTGTTGACTAAAAGCAGATTCCAAAAGTGTTTTTTGTCTTTGCTATTGTTTCTGTCTTTCTGAAGGGATCTCCCCTTTTAATCCCATTATTTCAACACCTGTTGGACAATGCATGAGTGATAATGAGCTCATTGATTAAATGCAATTAATGAATAGATTGCCACCTCTTGTTGTGTGTCGTCTGTGTTTCTGTGTTTCCGGCATTTCACATTGGAACACCTCATTCACCTTCCTTGTCTTCTCTCCGCCCTCCCTTTTAGGTAAGTTAAAGAGCTGCACCTGAGCCAGCCACTGATTGATTGATTGATTGATTGATTGATTGATTGATTGATTGATGCAGCACAACAGTCAAATAGTGGAGTGGAGTAGGGGAACAGCAAACAGCCAATAAAGCAGCCCGCCCGCTCGCCTGCCCGCCACAATGGACCTACCTGTGTACACTAGATGGATGTGATGGAATGTACTGTCGTCCCTACATTTCAAGAAGAAGTAAGAATTGCAGTTGCAACAAAGCCTTGCTTGCCTACAAAGAGAGCAGCAATTTGGATTTGTTACTATGTTACCTAGAAGAATAACAAACTGTGCAAGGATGGAGGTTGTAGGAGCAAGGAGAAGTTGTCTGTAAAGTTGGTGGATGCCTATTTTCCATTTTGCAGTCCCTTGTCTCCCTCTTGTGGCCTCCTGGAGGCAACTAGCTGTGCAAAAAAAAGACAGCCTGGCGGCCGGCTGTTGCAGTGTTGCCCTCTCAGGCAACACTGAGTGACTGACTGAGCCTCACCGTCTTATATAAAGTTCAGACGGAACTTTGCACGTGTCATAGTGGAGCCCTCAGGATTCCAGAGCCAGCTTTCTGACATCATAATGGGGCCTCAGAGATAAAAGCCTGGGCCCAGGCAGTGTTGGTCAGTGCTGCTCAGCAGGCAGCACTGGACTGGACTGGATTACAGCTGATACAAGGTGTGAAGGAACAAGGGGTGGCTGTGGGCATGCACTTGCTGCCGCTGCCAGTGTTTATCTGCATGGCAGCAGGGCATTTGGGCGTTGCCAGGAAGGCGTTTTTATGTAGATTCCTCCTCTTTCAGCACTGCATTGTGGTGCAAGCAAAAGAAGCAAATCCTGTCTGGCTTCCTCTCCGGCCTTTATTCACCTCCCGTGTAGCTGTGAGTGTGTGAGCCTGCAGGGCCCCATGGAATTGCCTAGAAGTAGGCTGAATCGCTGCAAGGGCTGAACAGCAGTATCGGGCAGGCTCGGGCAACGCGCGGCCCGTTCGGGTTATCGCTTCTCGGCCTTTTGGCTAAGATCAAGTGTAGTATCTGTTCTTATCAGTTTAATATCTGATACGTCCCCTATCTGGGGACCATATATTAAATGGATTTTTAGAACAGGGAGATGGAAATAGAGCTTGCTCTGTCCACTCCACGCATTGACCTGGTATTGCAGTATTTCCAGGACCGGTGCACCCTTTCCTTATGTGTTGACTAAAAGCAGATTCCAAAAGTGTTTTTTGTCTTTGCTATTGTTTCTGTCTTTCTGAAGGGATCTCCCCTTTTAATCCCATTATTTCAACACCTGTTGGACAATGCATGAGTGATAATGAGCTCATTGATTAAATGCAATTAATGAATAGATTGCCACCTCTTGTTGTGTGTCGTCTGTGTTTCTGTGTTTCCGGCATTTCACATTGGAACACCTCATTCACCTTCCTTGTCTTCTCTCCGCCCTCCCTTTTAGGTAAGTTAAAGAGCTGCACCTGAGCCAGCCACTGATTGATTGATTGATTGATTGATTGATTGATTGATTGATTGATTGATTGATTGATTGATTGATGCAGCACAACAGTCAAATAGTGGAGTGGAGTAGGGGAACAGCAAACAGCCAATAAAGCAGCCCGCCCGCTCGCCTGCCCGCCACAATGGACCTACCTGTGTACACTAGATGGATGTGATGGAATGTACTGTCGTCCCTACATTTCAAGAAGAAGTAAGAATTGCAGTTGCAACAAAGCCTTGCTTGCCTACAAAGAGAGCAGCAATTTGGATTTGTTACTATGTTACCTAGAAGAATAACAAACTGTGCAAGGATGGAGGTTGTAGGAGCAAGGAGAAGTTGTCTGTAAAGTTGGTGGATGCCTATTTTCCATTTTGCAGTCCCTTGTCTCCCTCTTGTGGCCTCCTTGAGGCAACTAGCTGTGCAAAAAAAAGACAGCCTGGCGGCCGGCTGTTGCAGTGTTGCCCTCTCAGGCAACACTGAGTGACTGACTGAGCCTCACCGTCTTATATAAAGTTCAGACGGAACTTTGCACGTGTCATAGTGGAGCCCTCAGGATTCCAGAGCCAGCTTTCTGACATCATAATGGGGCCTCAGAGATAAAAGCCTGGGCCCAGGCAGTGTTGGTCAGTGCTGCTCAGCAGGCAGCACTGGACTGGACTGGATTACAGCTGATACAAGGTGTGAAGGAACAAGGGGTGGCTGTGGGCATGCACTTGCTGCCGCTGCCAGTGTTTATCTGCATGGCAGCAGGGCATTTGGGCGTTGCCAGGAAGGCGTTTTTATGTAGATTCCTCCTCTTTCAGCACTGCATTGTGGTGCAAGCAAAAGAAGCAAATCCTGTCTGGCTTCCTCTCCGGCCTTTATTCACCTCCCGTGTAGCTGTGAGTGTGTGAGCCTGCAGGGCCCCATGGAATTGCCTAGAAGTAGGCTGAATCGCTGCAAGGGCTGAACAGCAGTATCGGGCAGGCTCGGGCAACGCGCGGCCCGTTCGGGTTATCGCTTCTCGGCCTTTTGGCTAAGATCAAGTGTAGTATCTGTTCTTATCAGTTTAATATCTGATACGTCCCCTATCTGGGGACCATATATTAAATGGATTTTTAGAACAGGGAGATGGAAATAGAGCTTGCTCTGTCCACTCCACGCATTGACCTGGTATTGCAGTATTTCCAGGACCGGTGCACCCTTTCCTTATGTGTTGACTAAAAGCAGATTCCAAAAGTGTTTTTTGTCTTTGCTATTGTTTCTGTCTTTCTGAAGGGATCTCCCCTTTTAATCCCATTATTTCAACACCTGTTGGACAATGCATGAGTGATAATGAGCTCATTGATTAAATGCAATTAATGAATAGATTGCCACCTCTTGTTGTGTGTCGTCTGTGTTTCTGTGTTTCCGGCATTTCACATTGGAACACCTCATTCACCTTCCTTGTCTTCTCTCCGCCCTCCCTTTTAGGTAAGTTAAAGAGCTGCACCTGAGCCAGCCACTGATTGATTGATTGATTGATTGATTGATTGATTGATTGATGCAGCACAACAGTCAAATAGTGGAGTGGAGTAGGGGAACAGCAAACAGCCAATAAAGCAGCCCGCCCGCTCGCCTGCCCGCCACAATGGACCTACCTGTGTACACTAGATGGATGTGATGGAATGTACTGTCGTCCCTACATTTCAAGAAGAAGTAAGAATTGCAGTTGCAACAAAGCCTTGCTTGCCTACAAAGAGAGCAGCAATTTGGATTTGTTACTATGTTACCTAGAAGAATAACAAACTGTGCAAGGATGGAGGTTGTAGGAGCAAGGAGAAGTTGTCTGTAAAGTTGGTGGATGCCTATTTTCCATTTTGCAGTCCCTTGTCTCCCTCTTGTGGCCTCCTGGAGGCAACTAGCTGTGCAAAAAAAAGACAGCCTGGCGGCCGGCTGTTGCAGTGTTGCCCTCTCAGGCAACACTGAGTGACTGACTGAGCCTCACCGTCTTATATAAAGTTCAGACGGAACTTTGCACGTGTCATAGTGGAGCCCTCAGGATTCCAGAGCCAGCTTTCTGACATCATAATGGGGCCTCAGAGATAAAAGCCTGGGCCCAGGCAGTGTTGGTCAGTGCTGCTCAGCAGGCAGCACTGGACTGGACTGGATTACAGCTGATACAAGGTGTGAAGGAACAAGGGGTGGCTGTGGGCATGCACTTGCTGCCGCTGCCAGTGTTTATCTGCATGGCAGCAGGGCATTTGGGCGTTGCCAGGAAGGCGTTTTTATGTAGATTCCTCCTCTTTCAGCACTGCATTGTGGTGCAAGCAAAAGAAGCAAATCCTGTCTGGCTTCCTCTCCGGCCTTTATTCACCTCCCGTGTAGCTGTGAGTGTGTGAGCCTGCAGGGCCCCATGGAATTGCCTAGAAGTAGGCTGAATCGCTGCAAGGGCTGAACAGCAGTATCGGGCAGGCTCGGGCAACGCGCGGCCCGTTCGGGTTATCGCTTCTCGGCCTTTTGGCTAAGATCAAGTGTAGTATCTGTTCTTATCAGTTTAATATCTGATACGTCCCCTATCTGGGGACCATATATTAAATGGATTTTTAGAACAGGGAGATGGAAATAGAGCTTGCTCTGTCCACTCCACGCATTGACCTGGTATTGCAGTATTTCCAGGACCGGTGCACCCTTTCCTTATGTGTTGACTAAAAGCAGATTCCAAAAGTGTTTTTTGTCTTTGCTATTGTTTCTGTCTTTCTGAAGGGATCTCCCCTTTTAATCCCATTATTTCAACACCTGTTGGACAATGCATGAGTGATAATGAGCTCATTGATTAAATGCAATTAATGAATAGATTGCCACCTCTTGTTGTGTGTCGTCTGTGTTTCTGTGTTTCCGGCATTTCACATTGGAACACCTCATTCACCTTCCTTGTCTTCTCTCCGCCCTCCCTTTTAGGTAAGTTAAAGAGCTGCACCTGAGCCAGCCACTGATTGATTGATTGATTGATTGATTGATTGATTGATTGATTGATGCAGCACAACAGTCAAATAGTGGAGTGGAGTAGGGGAACAGCAAACAGCCAATAAAGCAGCCCGCCCGCTCGCCTGCCCGCCACAATGGACCTACCTGTGTACACTAGATGGATGTGATGGAATGTACTGTCGTCCCTACATTTCAAGAAGAAGTAAGAATTGCAGTTGCAACAAAGCCTTGCTTGCCTACAAAGAGAGCAGCAATTTGGATTTGTTACTATGTTACCTAGAAGAATAACAAACTGTGCAAGGATGGAGGTTGTAGGAGCAAGGAGAAGTTGTCTGTAAAGTTGGTGGATGCCTATTTTCCATTTTGCAGTCCCTTGTCTCCCTCTTGTGGCCTCCTGGAGGCAACTAGCTGTGCAAAAAGAAGACAGCCTGGCGGCCGGCTGTTGCAGTGTTGCCCTCTCAGGCAACACTGAGTGACTGACTGAGCCTCACCGTCTTATATAAAGTTCAGACGGAACTTTGCACGTGTCATAGTGGAGCCCTCAGGATTCCAGAGCCAGCTTTCTGACATCATAATGGGGCCTCAGAGATAAAGCCTGGGCCCAGGCAGTGTTGGTCAGTGCTGCTCAGCAGGCAGCACTGGACTGGACTGGATTACAGCTGATACAAGGTGAAGGAACAAGGGGTGGCTGTGGGCATGCACTTGCTGCCGCTGCCAGTGTTTATCTGCATGGCAGCAGGGCATTTGGGCGTTGCCAGGAAGGCGTTTTTATGTAGATTCCTCCTCTTTCAGCACTGCATTGTGGTGCAAGCAAAAGAAGCAAATCCTGTCTGGCTTCCTCTCCGGCCTTTATTCACCTCCCGTGTAGCTGTGAGTGTGTGAGCCTGCAGGGCCCCATGGAATTGCCTAGAAGTAGGCTGAATCGCTGCAAGGGCTGAACAGCAGTATCGGGCAGGCTCGGGCAACGCGCGGCCCGTTCGGGTTATCGCTTCTCGGCCTTTTGGCTAAGATCAAGTGTAGTATCTGTTCTTATCAGTTTAATATCTGATACGTCCCCTATCTGGGGACCATATATTAAATGGATTTTTAGAACAGGGAGATGGAAATAGAGCTTGCTCTGTCCACTCCACGCATTGACCTGGTATTGCAGTATTTCCAGGACCGGTGCACCCTTTCCTTATGTGTTGACTAAAAGCAGATTCCAAAAGTGTTTTTTGTCTTTGCTATTGTTTCTGTCTTTCTGAAGGGATCTCCCCTTTTAATCCCATTATTTCAACACCTGTTGGACAATGCATGAGTGATAATGAGCTCATTGATTAAATGCAATTAATGAATAGATTGCCACCTCTTGTTGTGTGTCGTCTGTGTTTCTGTGTTTCCGGCATTTCACATTGGAACACCTCATTCACCTTCCTTGTCTTCTCTCCGCCCTCCCTTTTAGGTAAGTTAAAGAGCTGCACCTGAGCCAGCCACTGATTGATTGATTGATTGATTGATTGATTGATTGATTGATTGATTGATTGATTGATTGATTGATTGATTGATGCAGCACAACAGTCAAATAGTGGAGTGGAGTAGGGGAACAGCAAACAGCCAATAAAGCAGCCCGCCCGCTCGCCTGCCCGCCACAATGGACCTACCTGTGTACACTAGATGGATGTGATGGAATGTACTGTCGTCCCTACATTTCAAGAAGAAGTAAGAATTGCAGTTGCAACAAAGCCTTGCTTGCCTACAAAGAGAGCAGCAATTTGGATTTGTTACTATGTTACCTAGAAGAATAACAAACTGTGCAAGGATGGAGGTTGTAGGAGCAAGGAGAAGTTGTCTGTAAAGTTGGTGGATGCCTATTTTCCATTTTGCAGTCCCTTGTCTCCCTCTTGTGGCCTCCTGGAGGCAACTAGCTGTGCAAAAAAAAGACAGCCTGGCGGCCGGCTGTTGCAGTGTTGCCCTCTCAGGCAACACTGAGTGACTGACTGAGCCTCACCGTCTTATATAAAGTTCAGACGGAACTTTGCACGTGTCATAGTGGAGCCCTCAGGATTCCAGAGCCAGCTTTCTGACATCATAATGGGGCCTCAGAGATAAAAGCCTGGGCCCAGGCAGTGTTGGTCAGTGCTGCTCAGCAGGCAGCACTGGACTGGACTGGATTACAGCTGATACAAGGTGTGAAGGAACAAGGGGTGGCTGTGGGCATGCACTTGCTGCCGCTGCCAGTGTTTATCTGCATGGCAGCAGGGCATTTGGGCGTTGCCAGGAAGGCGTTTTTATGTAGATTCCTCCTCTTTCAGCACTGCATTGTGGTGCAAGCAAAAGAAGCAAATCCTGTCTGGCTTCCTCTCCGGCCTTTATTCACCTCCCGTGTAGCTGTGAGTGTGTGAGCCTGCAGGGCCCCATGGAATTGCCTAGAAGTAGGCTGAATCGCTGCAAGGGCTGAACAGCAGTATCGGGCAGGCTCGGGCAACGCGCGGCCCGTTCGGGTTATCGCTTCTCGGCCTTTTGGCTAAGATCAAGTGTAGTATCTGTTCTTATCAGTTTAATATCTGATACGTCCCCTATCTGGGGACCATATATTAAATGGATTTTTAGAACAGGGAGATGGAAATAGAGCTTGCTCTGTCCACTCCACGCATTGACCTGGTATTGCAGTATTTCCAGGACCGGTGCACCCTTTCCTTATGTGTTGACTAAAAGCAGATTCCAAAAGTGTTTTTTGTCTTTGCTATTGTTTCTGTCTTTCTGAAGGGATCTCCCCTTTTAATCCCATTATTTCAACACCTGTTGGACAATGCATGAGTGATAATGAGCTCATTGATTAAATGCAATTAATGAATAGATTGCCACCTCTTGTTGTGTGTCGTCTGTGTTTCTGTGTTTCCGGCATTTCACATTGGAACACCTCATTCACCTTCCTTGTCTTCTCTCCGCCCTCCCTTTTAGGTAAGTTAAAGAGCTGCACCTGAGCCAGCCACTGATTGATTGATTGATTGATTGATTGATTGATTGATTGATTGATTGATTGATTGCAGCACAACAGTCAAATAGTGGAGTGGAGTAGGGGAACAGCAAACAGCCAATAAAGCAGCCCGCCCGCTCGCCTGCCCGCCACAATGGACCTACCTGTGTACACTAGATGGATGTGATGGAATGTACTGTCGTCCCTACATTTCAAGAAGAAGTAAGAATTGCAGTTGCAACAAAGCCTTGCTTGCCTACAAAGAGAGCAGCAATTTGGATTTGTTACTATGTTACCTAGAAGAATAACAAACTGTGCAAGGATGGAGGTTGTAGGAGCAAGGAGAAGTTGTCTGTAAAGTTGGTGGATGCCTATTTTCCATTTTGCAGTCCCTTGTCTCCCTCTTGTGGCCTCCTGGAGGCAACTAGCTGTGCAAAAAAAAGACAGCCTGGCGGCCGGCTGTTGCAGTGTTGCCCTCTCAGGCTGACTGAGCCTCACCGTCTTATATAAAGTTCAGACGGAACTTTGCACGTGTCATAGTGGAGCCCTCAGGATTCCAGAGCCAGCTTTCTGACATCATAATGGGGCCTCAGAGATAAAAGCCTGGGCCCAGGCAGTGTTGGTCAGTGCTGCTCAGCAGGCAGCACTGGACTGGACTGGATTACAGCTGATACAAGGTGTGAAGGAACAAGGGGTGGCTGTGGGCATGCACTTGCTGCCGCTGCCAGTGTTTATCTGCATGGCAGCAGGGCATTTGGGCGTTGCCAGGAAGGCGTTTTTATGTAGATTCCTCCTCTTTCAGCACTGCATTGTGGTGCAAGCAAAAGAAGCAAATCCTGTCTGGCTTCCTCTCCGGCCTTTATTCACCTCCCGTGTAGCTGTGAGTGTGTGAGCCTGCAGGGCCCCATGGAATTGCCTAGAAGTAGGCTGAATCGCTGCAAGGGCTGAACAGCAGTATCGGGCAGGCTCGGGCAACGCGCGGCCCGTTCGGGTTATCGCTTCTCGGCCTTTTGGCTAAGATCAAGTGTAGTATCTGTTCTTATCAGTTTAATATCTGATACGTCCCCTATCTGGGGACCATATATTAAATGGATTTTTAGAACAGGGAGATGGAAATAGAGCTTGCTCTGTCCACTCCACGCATTGACCTGGTATTGCAGTATTTCCAGGACCGGTGCACCCTTTCCTTATGTGTTGACTAAAAGCAGATTCCAAAAGTGTTTTTTGTCTTTGCTATTGTTTCTGTCTTTCTGAAGGGATCTCCCCTTTTAATCCCATTATTTCAACACCTGTTGGACAATGCATGAGTGATAATGAGCTCATTGATTAAATGCAATTAATGAATAGATTGCCACCTCTTGTTGTGTGTCGTCTGTGTTTCTGTGTTTCCGGCATTTCACATTGGAACACCTCATTCACCTTCCTTGTCTTCTCTCCGCCCTCCCTTTTAGGTAAGTTAAAGAGCTGCACCTGAGCCAGCCACTGATTGATTGATTGATTGATTGATTGATTGATTGATTGATTGATTGATTGATTGATTGATGCAGCACAACAGTCAAATAGTGGAGTGGAGTAGGGGAACAGTGTACACTAGATGGATGTGATGGAATGTACTGTCGTCCCTACATTTCAAGAAGAAGTAAGAATTGCAGTTGCAACAAAGCCTTGCTTTCCTACAAAGAGAGCAGCAATTTGGATTTGTTACTATGTTACCTAGAAGAATAACAAACTGTGCAAGGATGGAGGTTGTAGGAGCAAGGAGAAGTTGTCTGTAAAGTTGGTGGATGCCTATTTTCCATTTTGCAGTCCCTTGTCTCCCTCTTGTGGCCTCCTGGAGGCAACTAGCTGTGCAAAAAAAAGACAGCCTGGCGGCCGGCTGTTGCAGTGTTGCCCTCTCAGGCAACACTGAGTGACTGACTGAGCCTCACCGTCTTATATAAAGTTCAGACGGAACTTTGCACGTGTCATAGTGGAGCCCTCAGGATTCCAGAGCCAGCTTTCTGACATCATAATGGGGCCTCAGAGATAAAAGCCTGGGCCCAGGCAGTGTTGGTCAGTGCTGCTCAGCAGGCAGCACTGGACTGG